>NW_025851892.1:2274-3257 GCF_002878395.1 Capsicum annuum | reverse complement strand
AATTATTCAAGAGACCATCAGATGATTTATTCAAATTCAAAAGAACTACGACAAGCAGATATGGAAGATGTTAGGCAATGGATAACGACATTACTTAACCCAGAAAAACAATCTACTGCAAGAGCAATTAAGAGATGATTTATTTCAAACGGATTATTGACAAGATATTGCAAGATAATTGGACACAAATATCCAGACCATCAATGTTCAAGATGTAATGGAGAAGATAATATTATCCCAGAAGTCCACCTAGAATAAAAGAATCAAGAAGATAAGCATGCCAGCTGGAAGATAAGACAAAAAGCAATAATGGAGATATGAAAAAGCAGCAGATACGACAATGAGAAGATATCAACGGAGTAATAATAGAAGACAAAATATTAAATACATTTTACGTAAAGTTGTTGTATAGATTTTTAGCGTTTTAACACTAATAATTCTTGTCTCATTAGGAGACTTTTTTTTCCAGAATTTTAGAAAACGTGCAAGAAATGTAAATACTTTTGTAAAAATTCATTCTATAAATAAGAGGAACCGAAGGCATTGCAAGGCAACCCTTCATGTGTTGAAGCACAAATACTCTCTCCTGTCCGCAATAAATATTTTGCTTAGTTAATTAAAAAAACAGATATATTTCAATGGTAAAAGCTATGGAGGAACAAACATCAGAAATATCAAACCTACCCGAACAGGAATATTTATTTATGATTATGAATAGCTAAATTCATAATTTCCAACAATCATGGTATGATAAAATAAATTAATATTAGTTACTTTATAGTAGAATTATTCGAAGAATAATATGTTAAGAAGTTTATTAGCAAAGTGGAAACGGAGAAAAATCCCTAAGAACTATGCCATCCTAAAGGTGAAATCAATGAGGCAAGAAGCCGTGGTGGGGAGTAACCAGAGTAGAGGCGCTGTTTAAGGAAAAAGTATTCAAATTACCATGCTAATAGTGACCGAAGAACATGTTATTTAAG
>NW_025851892.1:614-2174 GCF_002878395.1 Capsicum annuum | reverse complement strand
GAATAATTATTTATCTGATGTAATGGTAGATAAATTTAAAATACTTATTTTGTATGCACTTAAGGATATAAAAGTAGTAGACATAAGAAAAATCATATTAGAAAAAACATTTGGTAAATATTATATGACTAGAATAAATTACATACCATACCTACCTAACTACTTTTACAAATACTTACCATGATAAATTACATATATCTAGAATTTTTGAAAAAGATATGAGAAACATAAAGTTAATAGAAAAACAGATGAAAGTAAATCTAGACAAATACATGGAAACTAAAGATATAAAATATATAGAATTTCTTAATGAAAATATGCAAGAACTACTAAGACTAAAACAAACAACTACAAAAAATTATAATAAAACATTTAGTCAATTTTAAATGATAGATAATCTTAAAATCTTAATCTTATATATACTTAGAGATATAGAAATTATAGATATTAAGAAAATAATATCAGAAAAAGTATTAGACTATTAAATTGAAACTATAAATTGGATAGCACAGTTATACCTGGATAATTACCCAGATGGATATTATTCAGATTAAGAGATGTTAGAATATATTAGAAAAACTAGAGAAAATCAAGATAATCGAAATAAAGAAATTAATTATAGAGACTGAATTAGAGAAATAATGGAGAATCTAAAAGAAAAATTAATATGGATAGAAGAAACCTTAGAAAATTTAGGAAAAAGTACATGTGATAGTTTATAATTTAAAAAACTCGCTACGAGAAGAACAACACAAGATAATAAATAAAATTGAAAATCTAGAATTAGATATACATTACAGTACAATTAGGATAAATTATTATACAGAAATCTGTAACTCTGTAATTACTACAGGATAAAATGATAGACTACAAATTTTTAAAATATTGGAGAGAAAATATGGATGAAATAATATCACAAAGTAAAATATATCCATTATATATAATTGATCTATTTTACAAGTTATCTTCACAAGTTAGTTATCCGCGCTGTAGTAATTGCAGAGTTACAGATTTTTGTATAATAATTTATCCTAATTGTACTGTAATGTATATCTAATTCTAGATTTTCAATGTTATTTATTATCTTGGGTTGTTCTTCTCGTAGCGAGTTTTTTAAATTATATAAACTATCGCATGTACTTTTTCTTAAATTTTCTAAGGTTTCTTCTATCCATATTAATTTTTCTTTTAGATTCTCCATTATTTCTCTAATTCGATTTCTATAATTAATTTCTTTATTTAGATTATCTTTATTTTCTCTAGTTTTTCTAATATATTCTAACATCTCTTAATCTGAATAATATCCATCTGGGTAATTATCCAGGTATAACTGTACTATCCAATTCATAGTTTCAATTTCATAGTCTAATGTTTTTTCTAATATTATTTTTTTAATATCTATAATTTCTATATCTCTAAGTATATATAAGATTAAGGTTTTAAGATTATCTATCATTTAAAATTGACTAAATGTTTTATTATAATTTTTTGTAGTTGTTTGTTTTAGTCTTAGTAGTTCTTGCATATTTTCATTAAGAAATTCTATATATTTTATATCTA
>NW_025851892.1:0-514 GCF_002878395.1 Capsicum annuum | reverse complement strand
TTTTTCTAATATTATTTTTTTAATATCTATAATTTCTATATCTCTAAGTATATATAAGATTAAGGTTTTAAGATTATCTATCATTTAAAATTGACTAAATGTTTTATTATAATTTTTTGTAGTTGTTTGTTTTAGTCTTAGTAGTTCTTGCATATTTTCATTAAGAAATTCTATATATTTTATATCTTTAGTTTCCATGTATTTGTCTAAATTTGCTTTCATCTGTTTTTCTATTAACTGTATATTTCTAGTATCTTTTTCAAAGATTCTAGATATATGTAATTTATCATGGTAAGTATTTGTAAGAGTAGTTAGGTAGGTATGGTATGTAATTTATTCTAGTCATATACTATTTACCAAATACTTTTTCTAATATGATTTTTCTTATATCTACTACTTTTATATCCTTAAGTGCATACAAAATAAGTATTTTAAATTTATCTACCATTACATCAGATAAATAATTATTCATTTTCATAAAATTGCTATTTTCAAAATATTCCCTTCAATCATG
>NW_025851891.1:532-1306 GCF_002878395.1 Capsicum annuum | reverse complement strand
GCAGATGATAGGATTACAAGACCTATAGAAAAAAGTATAATAACTGCCATAAAAGGAAATTTAATATACCAAAAATTTAAATTTATAATAAGTGCAAATTATTCAGTAGCAATAACAGATAAAAATATAGATAAATCATTGGTATTATATTGGAAAATATCAGGAATAGAACTAATCCCAGGAAGTAAAATATTTACAGCAAGATGTAAAAATCTATATGTATTAACTACAAAACACAAAATAATAGGAAAAAATAAAATTAATAAAATACAAATAGAAAGTCCTTTTGAATAATTCGTAAAAAAAAATTGATAATAATGATTATAGTTACAAAAATATAGACTTAGAAGAAGATTTAGAAATAATAAATGATAGAATAAGTACAACAAAAAGAATAGCTTATGAAAAACCAAAATCATCAAGTTCATAAAAGAGAACAAGTTATGAAACAAGTTCAATAGTTAATTTAAATCAATACTACATAACATGAACGATAAATGAAAAGGGACATTTAATACTCTTAAATACAGGACAAGAAGAAAATTATATAGCAAAATATCTAGTAAAAATGAGAAAATAAAATCCGATAATAATATATGCCCAGATCTACCAAGAAGTAAACACTAAAAATATAACAGAAAAAGAAATAATAATAGGAGTTAGAAAAATGAAAATAGAATTTGAAATAAAGGAAGAAATGCAAAAAGCAGACATAATATTAGGAATTAAATGGCTAGAACAAGTAAAACCATACAATATAGAACATACGCAATT
>NW_025851891.1:0-432 GCF_002878395.1 Capsicum annuum | reverse complement strand
GCAGATGATAGGATTACAAGACCTATAGAAAAAAGTATAATAACTGCCATAAAAGGAAATTTAATATACCAAAAATTTAAATTTATAATAAGTGCAAATTATTCAGTAGCAATAACAGATAAAAATATAGATAAATCATTGGTATTATATTGGAAAATATCAGGAATAGAACTAATCCCAGGAAGTAAAATATTTACAGCAAGATGTAAAAATCTATATGTATTAACTACAAAACACAAAATAATAGGAAAAAATAAAATTAATAAAATACAAATAGAAAGTCCTTTTGAATAATTCGTAAAAAAAAATTGATAATAATGATTATAGTTACAAAAATATAGACTTAGAAGAAGATTTAGAAATAATAAATGATAGAATAAGTACAACAAAAAGAATAGCTTATGAAAAACCAAAATCATCAAGTTCATAAAA
>NW_025851890.1:0-1274 GCF_002878395.1 Capsicum annuum | reverse complement strand
CTGTTTACATGGTGTTGTAAACCACCAATCTGTTCTAGTTATTATATGTGGGTATAATTTATCTAAAAACGACATTCCTAAGAGTATATCTTTTGATGTTAGTTCATAATTATAAATTTCTTCTATTGTTAATATCTTATCCCATACTTGTATTTTTACATTCCTAGCTTTATAAGTAATTAAGTTTCCTTCATTATTAAATCCTTTAACTATTATTGGTATTTTTAATTTATCCCATTTGCTTTCTGGTAAGTAATTATATCTACATATATTAGCTTCTGCTCCTGTATTAGGCGTATAATATCTACTGTAATATCCTTCTACTACTATCTTCATTAATACATATATTTTCATTTTATGTTGAGGCTCTTTTTAAGAATAATTTCTCTCTGTTATATGTTAAGGTTAATTGTGTATGTTCTATATTATATAGTTTTACTTGTTCTAGCTATTTTATTCCTAATATTATGTCTGCTTTTTGCATTTTTTCTTTACTTCAAATTCTATTTTTATTTTTCTAATTCCTATTATTATTTCTTTTTCTGCTATATTTTTAATATTTATTAAACTTCTTGGTAGATCTGGGCATATATCATTATCAGTTTTTATTTCTTCATTTTTTGCTAGATATTTTGCTATATAATTTTCTTCTTGTCCTGTATTTAAGAGTATTAAATATTCTTTTTCATTTACCTTTCCTGTTATCTAATTTTGGTTTAAATTATTTGTTGAATTTGTTTCATAACTTGTTTTTTTTATGAGCTTGATGATTCTGATTTTTCATCAGCTATTCTTTTAGTTGCACTTATTCTATCATTTATTATTTCTAAATTTTCTTCTATATCTATGTCTCTATAGCTATAATCATTATTATCTATTGTTTTTACAATTTGTTCGAATGGACTTTCTATTCGTATTTTGTTAATCTTATTTTTTCCTGTTATTTTATGTTTTGTTGTTAATACATATAAACTTTTGCATCTTGCTGTAAATATTTTACTTCCTGGGGTTAATTCTATTTCTGATATTTTCTAATACAATACTAATGATTTAACTATATTTTTATCGGTTACCGCTACTGAATAATTTGCACTTATTATAAATTTAAATTTTTGGTATATTAAATTTCCTTTTATGGCAGTTATTATGCTTTTTTCTATAGGTTTTATAATTCTATCATCTGCTAAATATAATTCTATTGGTGTATCTATTCTTTCTCTAAAACATGCTTTTATTAATATATCTGTACCTCCAAGGTGTACATATTTTATTGG
>NW_025851889.1:1074-1517 GCF_002878395.1 Capsicum annuum | reverse complement strand
CAGTAGTACTCAATCAGTTAACAGAATTTGATAGTATTCCATCAATCCATGGAACCCGGTAAACTCCGTTTCCAGCTTATAGCAGTCTAGAAATCAGTCCATTGTCTATTCAGTTAGGAGTAAGATTCAGCACCGAGTATACCCAAGGATGGGAAATCACCTACCAGTAGAGGATTGATCCTTAGAAGCAGTTCTTGTGTTCTAAAACTACGTATCCAGTGTAGGTTGAGATATCAACCTTCTAGATAAGGGTTGATAAGGTGATCTACCTGCCAGTTATGGTTACCACCGTTCTCATTCAGAGTACCTACCAAATGAGGATGACTCTACTTGTCTTTACTCATGGCATGGTATTGACACCCTTCCAACTAGGGTCATAAGTTGGACCCTAAATCGATTCAGAAAAGGGCATGTCAGTTAGATGATTACCTCCCACAGTCTCA
>NW_025851889.1:543-974 GCF_002878395.1 Capsicum annuum | reverse complement strand
CAGTAGTACTCAATCAGTTAACAGAATTTGATAGTATTCCATCAATCTATGGAACCCGGTGAACTCCGTTTGGTTCAGTTATACAGTATGATCCATAATAGTTCAATCCAGCTTATAGCAGTCTAGAAATCAGTCCATTGTCTATTCAGTTAGGAGTAAGATTCAGCACCGAGTATACCCAAGGATGGGAAATCACCTACCAGTAGAGGATTGATCCTTAGAAGCAGTTCTTGTGTTCTAGAACTACGTATCCAGTGTAGGTTGAGATATCAACCTTCTAGATGAGGGTTGATGAGGTGATCTACCTGCCAGTTATGGTTACCACCGTTCTCATTCAGAGTACCTACCAAATGAGGATGACTCTGCTTGTCTTTACTCATGGCATGGTATTGACACCCTTCCAACTAGGGTCATAAGTTGGACCCTAAATC
>NW_025851889.1:0-443 GCF_002878395.1 Capsicum annuum | reverse complement strand
CAGTAGTACTCAATCAGTTAACAGAATTTGATAGTATTCCATCAATCCATGGAACCCGGTAAACTCCGTTTCCAGCTTATAGCAGTCTAGAAATCAGTCCATTGTCTATTCAGTTAGGAGTAAGATTCAGCACCGAGTATACCCAAGGATGGGAAATCACCTACCAGTAGAGGATTGATCCTTAGAAGCAGTTCTTGTGTTCTAAAACTACGTATCCAGTGTAGGTTGAGATATCAACCTTCTAGATAAGGGTTGATAAGGTGATCTACCTGCCAGTTATGGTTACCACCGTTCTCATTCAGAGTACCTACCAAATGAGGATGACTCTACTTGTCTTTACTCATGGCATGGTATTGACACCCTTCCAACTAGGGTCATAAGTTGGACCCTAAATCGATTCAGAAAAGGGCATGTCAGTTAGATGATTACCTCCCACAGTCTCA
>NW_025851888.1:0-2911 GCF_002878395.1 Capsicum annuum | reverse complement strand
AGTTCGGTAGGTGTGGTATATAATTAATTCTAGTCATAAAATATCTATCAAATATTATTTTCCAATATGATTTTTCTTATATCCACTATTTCTATATCATTAAGTACATAAAAAATGAGTATTTTAAATTAATCTACCATTTCATCAGATAAATAATTATCCATTTTTCATAAAATTGCTATTTTCAAAATATTCCCTTCAATCATACACATAACAAAATATGATCACTTTAGATTGCTATATACTAGATTATTCTTAAATAACATATTTTTCGGTCACTATTACCATGGTAATCTAGATACTTTTCTCTTAAACTGCGCCTCTACTTTAGTTATTTCCCTATCATGGCTTTCTTACCTCATCGGTTTCACCTTTAGGATGACATAGTTCTTAGGGATTTTTCTCCTTTTTCACTTTGCTAATAAACTTCTTAACATGCTATTTTTCGAATAATTCTACTATAAAGCAACTAACATGAACTTATTTTATCATATCATGATTGTTAAGAATTGATGAATTTAGCTATTCATAATAGTGAATGAATATACCTGTTCAGGTAGTTTTGATAATTCTAAGCTTTGTTCCTCCATAGATTTTTTCATTAAAATATACCTGCTTTTTAATAAATAAGCAAAATTTTTGTTGTGGACAAGAGATTTTGTGTTTCAATATATGAAGGCTTGCCTTCATCTGAGCAAGTGCTCGTTTATTTATATTCTTAGAAATGAAAATGCGTACACTAGTTTTCTTTACATCTGTCAGCTACTTTACAAAAGTAAGAAAAACGTTTCTGCAAAGAGTCCGAAAGGTAATGTCTAATCTAATAATGACACTACTTGCCAAAAATCTAATAATTGCACTACTTGCCAAAAAAGACTAAGAAAAGTCAAAAAGCCTAAGGCTTGTTACATGATATTTACGTAAAGCTATCTAGCTATTTTAAATCTTCCATATTTCATTTTCTCCTTTCTTGAATTACTTTCTTTGTCTTCTTTCTTTATCCGTAATTATCTTCTTTTTATTGCTCTGTATCTCCATTATTGCTTCATATCTTGCATCTTCCAGCTATCACTTTTGTCTTCTTCTATTCCAGTTGAACTTCTGGGACAATATTATCTTCTCTATTACATTTTGAACATTGATGGTCTAGATATTTATGTCCAATTAACTTGCAATATCTGGTTAATAATTCTTCCGAAATAAATTTTTCTCTGATAGCTCTGGTGATAGGTTTTTTCTCTGGATTGAGTAAAATCAAGATCCATTATCTAACGTCTTCTATATCTGCTTCTTTGGATTGAGTAAAATCAAGATCCATTATCTAACTTCTTCCATATCTGCTTCTTGTAGTTCCTTTGAATTTGATATACTATTACATTACCTCTTGAATAATAACTCCATATGAGATTTCTGTTGCGATAAGTGTTTGCTAACTCTTGAAGAATTGTGGATAGTCCGATAATTCTCTTATTTGCATAAAAATTCGGTATCTTAATTCTAGGTATTTCTGGTTGTGGAATAATATCTTCTGGTATAATAATATCTCAGGTCATTCCTATTTTTAAAACTTGTATAGGTGATTTAACTTCATCATACAATATCTCTGCTGATGCCGTGTAAAATTTGATAAAAAATAAGTTACCTTTAGTTATTCTTTTAAAAATGTTAAATGAATCATATATTTCTGGTATATAGGATATATCATTTCCTTCTTGGGTATATATGGTACTAAGTAGTCCATATTCATAACAGGTTTTAACTAGACTTGATTTGATTTTGGGTAAAGGAATTAGCTTATTGTATCCGGTTAGCTTCTGGGTTATATAATTAGTATGTGGTTCTTGGATGTTTATAGCTCTGGGGTTAGTATTTAAGAAGGTTTGTATTTTGTAAATATTTTCTATGTATGTTCGGGCTGTATAGTTGTAGGTCTTTTTGTCTTGGTTTAAACTATCTCGGTATGTGGTAATTTGTGGGGGTATGAACATAGGATCTTTTGGTGTATTTGGAATAAATGGTTTATCAAATAGCCTGTTTAGGTTCATATCTGTGTTTTTCCTAACTCCTTTGCTTGTACCTGCAGAAGTAGATTGATAAACGTTATGGGTTTTATGGAGTGTTCCAACATCTCCTTCTAGCTCTGGAATTTTAATGTCTTCCGATCGGCATAGCTCTGTACACTGTTGATTTAGCTGATTTGTAGCTATAGACTTCATTTTAACTTCGTTAGTCTTTAGTTTTTCTATTTCATTACCCATACTGTCCACTTTCATTGAAAGCGTAGTTAGGGTGTTGAATATCTTTTCTAGAGTATCTTCTTCTATTATATCAGTCTGCGTAGCTTTGTCTTGATATGTAATCTGTAATAACATTTCTGTTAGTACTAATCACTTCAATTATAAATGTGAAATTTAATATATTCAAGACTAGTTTCCGAATCTCTTTTGTTGTAACTGAATTTTGTATTTTTTTTGTTAGCCACCAACGTACCTGTGTATTATCTGTTCGTACAATAAACTTGTTATATACAATATATGGCTCAAATGCTAATAAACATTTATATAATGAGCATAATTCTTTCCTATTTATTTCCCATTTTATTTCTATTTCATTAAACGTACCTGAGTAGTATCTATAGCGGTGTTCTAATTTTTCTTCTTCATATCTATATTTAAGTACTCCTCCATAACTACATTCACTAGCATCTGCTTCTACTATATATATAAATTTTTCATTTTCATCTGGAAATTATAATTTTGATAATTCTTTACACAGTATTTTTATTTTCTGAACTTGTTTTTTTATCTTCTTCGTTATAATTATATTCTATATTCTTTTTTAATTTTTTCTGTAAGGGCTTTAGATTTTCTACTAATTTTGATATATATTCTCTTACTTGGTTTACTAATCC
>NW_025851887.1:0-2578 GCF_002878395.1 Capsicum annuum | reverse complement strand
AACATAGTGTGGAGTTGGCTGCGTATAGGTTGAAAGACCTTGCTTATGAATGGGTTATTGCTTGGAGGAAAGGTAGAGGTGAAGGAGCTGTCCCTACAACTTGGCAAGAGTTCTAGGATGCATTCCTGGATAAGTTTTTCCCTTTGGAGATGAGAGAGGCGAATGTAGAAGAGTTTATGAACCTGCGATAGGGCTCTATGACTGTTAGGGAGTACTATCTAAAGTTCAATCAGTTGGCCAAGTATGCTCCTGACTTAGTGGCTGATAATCGGGCTAGTATGAGTAAGTTTCTGACTGGAGTGTCTAGTTATATGGTTAAGGAGTGTAGGTCTACTATGCTGAATAGTGAGATGAATCTTTCTAGGCTGATGACTCATGCCCAACAGATTGAGGCAGAAAAGATTAAGGAGAGAGATAGAATGAGAGGGAATAAGAGAGCTAGGTTTGAGCAGCATAGACAGGGTCAGACTAGATCGCAGGGAGGGAGTCACCCTCAGTATCAGGATCGTTCGTCTATGCCAGCACCGTCATCTGCTAGTGCTCCCATGCCTAGAGGTAGGCAGGAGCAAGCTAGCAGGTCATATGCATCCAGGTCCCAGTACAGTGTTAGCAGTAAGCCAAATCGTCCCCTGTGTCCTAAGTGTGGTAGGGCTCATTCCGATGAGTGTTGGGGTGAGAGGAGGGGTTGTTTCTGGTGCGGTGACATGGTTCACAGAGTTAGATACTGTCCACAGGATAGACAAGGGCGTCGTGACTATCGCCCTCAGACCCAGACTCAGACTGTTAGTGCTCCAGTTCCAGCGAGTTGCCCAGCCCCAACTCAGGGCGCCTCTTCTAGCCATGCTGGCGGGCAGTGCCAGAATAGATTCTATGCTTTATCATCCTTCCAGGAATAGGAGGACTCTCCCGATGTTGTTACTGGTATACTTCGTATATTTTAGTTTGATGTGTATACTTTGTTGGATCCTGGATCTAGTTTCTCATATATTACACCTTTGATTGCTGTGAATTTTGAAATGAGTCCTGAGATTATTCCTGATCCTATCCTAGTTTCTACCCGAGTGGGTGATTCGATTGTTGCCCAAAAAGTGTATAAAAAGTGTCCTGTTACCGTTCTTCATAGAGTCTTGTTGGCTGATCTGATTGAGTTAGACATGGTAGATTTTAATGTGATTCTGGGTATGGAATGGTTGTATTCTTCTTATGCCTCTATTGATTGTCGAACCCGAGTGGTCAAGTTTTAGTTTCCGGGTCCATCCATGTTTGAGTGGTCTGGGAATTTTGTGTCACCCAAGAGTTATTTTATCTCTTACCTCAAAGCTAGAAAGCTTATTTCCAAGGGGTGTATTTACCATTTGGTTAGAGTCAAAGACACTAAGTCTGAGACTCCAACTCTTCAGTCTGTTAACGTCGTCAATGAGTTTTTTGATGTCTTTTTGGATGATCTACCAGGGATATCTCCTGATAGAGAGATAGAGTTCGGGATTGATCTTCTTCCCGATACTCAACCCATTCCTACTTCTCTTTACCGTATGGCCCCTGCAGAACTTAAGGAGTTGAAAGAGCAACTCAAAGATCCACTAGATAAGGGTTTCATAAGGCCCAGTGTTTCTCCTTGGGGTGCTCCTGTGTTGTTTGTGAGAAAGAAAGATGGCTCTTTGCGTATATGCATTGATTACCACCAACTGAATAAAGTCACCATAAAAAATAAGTACCCCCTTCCGAGAATAGATGATTTGTTTGACCAATTGTAAGCCGTAAGTTATTTCTCAAAGATAGACCTTCGTTCCGGCTATCATCAACTCAAAGTTAGGGAGTGTGACATCCCAAAAACTACTTTCCGAACTCATTATGGCCATTTTGAGTTTTTTGTTCTGTCTTTCGGGTTAACTAATGCCCCAGCAGCTTTCATGGACCTCATGAATCGAGTATTCAGACCATATCTGGATATGTTTGTCATAGTGTTCATCGATGATATACTGGTGTACTCCCGTAGCGAGGATGAACATTCTGATCATCTCCGAACTGTCTTGCAAACCCTTAAAGATCACAAGTTGTTTTCTAAGTTCAGTAAATGTGAGTTTTGGTTAAGATCAGTTGCTTTTTTAGGTCATATCATTTCTTCTGAGGGTATTAAAGTTGATCCCCAAAAGACCGAAGCTGTTAGAAATTGGCCTAAACCTATTTCTCTGACTGATATCTAAAGTTTCTTGGGTTTAGCTGGCTATTACCGCTATTTTTTTGAGGGTTTCTCCTTTATAGCTCTCCTATGACTCGGTTGACCCAAAAGAAAGTGAAGTTCTTGTGGTCCGAATCTTGTGAGAAGAGTTTTCAGGAGTTAAAGACTCGACTCACTTCAGCCCCTGTTTTGACTTTGCCTGATGGTGTTGATGGTTTTGTGGTGTACTGTGATGCTTCGAAAGTTGGGTTGGGTTGCATATTGATGCAGAAGGGTAAGGTGATAGCTTATGCTTCTAGGCAGTTGAAACCCCATTAGAAAAATTACCCCACCCATGACCTTGAAATAGCTTTTGTTGTGTTTGCTTTGAAAATCTAGAGACACTATTTGTATGGTGTC
>NW_025851886.1:0-2024 GCF_002878395.1 Capsicum annuum | reverse complement strand
TCATCTATCAAAATCAACCACGTTGTGGATTTCTTTCACACTCGAGTTCAAAAAAAACTCCATTAAGACCAAAAGGTCAAATCATTCAAAATATCTCAAATATTCAATGTCAACGTGCTTATAACACACACTCTCTAAAAAAAACACAATTTTCAATGGGGATTCACGACCCAAATATCAAAATCATGATAAATATCATTCAAGATTCATGCTTTATATCACCACACATGTAAATTCATCTTTCAAAATCATAAACATTAAGATTTCATAATAATCATCATAAGATATGGGTTCATTTTTCAAATTCATAAAAACTAAATAAAAATCATGCCTTTTTAAAGAAAATTACTTTTGGGCACAAGTACGAAAGAGAGTTCTTGTTGAAAAACCCCACATAGCTTGAATGATGAACTATAGATCGATACTCATTTTTGAGATGTTAATCGTGCCTTTGAATGATGGTTCTTGTTGTTCTTGAACTAGGAACTTGGAATCTTGAATAAATTTGCAGAATTAATGGTGAACTTTGGAGGTTCTTGAAGTTGGATGTAGGAGCTTAGGGTTTTCTTTTTAACGGAATTTGATGAAATATAACATATAATGCTTCTAATAGGCTTTAATATAGGGTTTGGACGGATTTTAGGTGAGGGGGAATGACCAAAACGCCCCTAAAAATCAAATAATTCTCAAATCTGTCCTTTGGTGGACTGTTTTGATAGTCTGAAGTAGATCAACCATAACGTTTTACTCCGATATCTAAATTGGATGAAACCAATTTCATTAGAAAGCGGACTCTCATATATTTTCATTGATATATAGTATCTCACCCAGATCATTATATAAAAGGAGTTATGATTGTTTCAATTTAGAGCAAAAATACGCCAGGCCTCAGTAATTTTTCCTGCTTGTTTTACAGTTCACTACTATTCACGGTTCGATCGAAATATTCATAACTCGTCGCTCGGGTGTCCATTTCGGATGATCCACATATCGTTGGAAAGCTTATTCGATATTCTACGCAATGGTGGGTCATAATTTAAGACATTTTTTATGAAAAATTTATAATTCATTCTAGAACATAGAACCCAACACGTTTACGCACAAAATTTCAACGAAAAATTTCTTGGGGTATTACATCATCCCCCCTTGGAAACATTCATCTTCAAATGACGCTAGACATGCCAAGATAAGATCGGGAATAGAGCATACAGCTGAAACCATTCGTTAGACTCATAACCACATCGTTTCTCACTCTGAATGCAACATAGAATTCATAAATTCAAGAAACTACAGCTGAACTGCTGTAACTTTTATCAAAAGTGCATGATTTAGGAAAGAACCGTACCTTCGGCTTGATCGGAGTTCACGAAAAATAGGTGCAGATACTTGAATCGCATATCCGCCTTAGCTTCCCAAGTTTCACCCTCAACAGATTGGTTTCACCACAACACCTTAACCAAGGGAACTTCTTTGTTCCTTAGTCTTCGAACACTGAAATCAAGAATCTCAATAGGAATCTCATCAAAAGAAAGATTTTCTTGAATGTCAACACTCACAGAGGAATCCACTACCACAGCATCGCTAATATGCTTTCTAAGCATGGAGACATGGAATATTGGATGAACAGAGGACAACTCAAAGGCAACTCGACTTCATAATCTACCTTACCTACACGGCTAAAAATTTTGTAAGGACCAACATAACGGGGACTAAGCTTCCCCTTCTGTCTGAATCTCTTCACCCCCCTGATGGGTGAAATTTTCAGATACACTAGGTCACCAACTTCAAACTCAAGGTCTCTCCTTCTAACATCCGCATATGACTTCTGACGACTCTGCGCAGTTTTCAACTTTTCCCTAATCAACTTAACTTTTTCCATAGCCTCAAATACCAAATCAGGACCCCTCACAGCCACTTCACCCACCTCAATCCCACCTATGGGTGATCTTCACTTCCTTTCATATAAGGCTTCAAATAGATCCATGCCAATACTAGAGTGGAAACTATTATTGTAAGCAAACTCT
>NW_025851885.1:914-3438 GCF_002878395.1 Capsicum annuum | reverse complement strand
AGTTTTCTGATGTCTTTTTGGATAATCTCCCAGGGATACCTCCTGATAGAGAGATAGAGTTCGGGATTGATCTTCTTCCCGATACTCAGCCCATTTCTATTTCTCCTTACTATATGGCCCCTGCAGAACTTAAGGAGTTAAAAGAGCAACTCAAAGATCTACTAGATAAGGGTTTCATAAGGCCTAGTGTTTCTCCTTGGGGTGCTCCTGTGTTGTTTGTGAGAAAGAAAGATGGCTCTTTGTGTATGTGCATTGATTACCGCCAACTGAATAAAGTCACCATTAAAAATAGGTACCCTCTTCCGAGAATAGATGATTTGTTTGACCAATTGCAAGGTGCAAGTTATTTCTCAAAGATAGACCTTCGTTCTGACTATCATCAACTCAAACTTAGGGAGTGTGACATCCCAAAAATCACTTTCCTAACTCGTTATGGCCACTTTGAGTTTCTTGTTATGTCTTTCGGGTTAACTAATGCCCCAGCAGCTTTCATGTACCTTATGAATCGAGTGTTCAGACCATATCTGGATATGTTTGTCATAGTGTTCATCGATGATATACTGTGTACTCCCGTAGTGAGGATGAACATTCTGATCATTTTCGAACTATCTTGCAAACCCTTAGAGATCACAAGTTGTTTGCCAAGTTCAGTAAGTGTGAGTTTTGGCTATGGTCAGTTGCTTTTCTGGGTCATATCATTTCTTCTGAGGGTATTAGAGTTGATCCCCAAAAGACCAAAGCTGTTAGAAATTGGCCTAGACCTATTTCTCCAACTGATATCCAAAGTTTCTTGGGTTTAACTAGCTATTACCGCCTTTTTGTTAAGGGTTTCTCCTCTATAGGGTCTCCTATGACTCGGTTGACCTAAAAGAAAGTAAAGTTCTTATGCTCCAAATCTTGTGAGAAGTATTTTCAGGAGTTGAAGACGAGACTTATTTCAGCCCCTGTTTTGACTTTGCCTGATGTTGTTGATGGTTTTGTGGTGTACTGTGATGCTTCGAGAGTTGGTTTGGGTTGCGTATTAATGTAGAAAGGTAAGGTGATAGCCTATGCTTCTAAAAAGTTGAAACCCCATGAGAAAAATTACCCCACCTATGAACTTGAGTTGGCTGCTGTTGTGTTTGCTTTGAAAATCTGGAGACACTATTTGCATGGTGTCCATGTTGATGCTTTCACTGATCATAAGAGTCTGCAGTATGTGTTTACCCAGAGAGAATTGAATCTTAGGCAGAGACGATAGTTAGAATTATTAAAGGACTATGACATGAGTGTGTTGTACCATTCGGGCAAGGCCAATATTGTGGCGGATGCCCTAAGTAGAGTGTCCATAAGTAGTGTTTTGCATGTGCTAGAAGGTAAGAAAGAGTTGGCTTGTGATGTACATTGTTTGGCTATATTAGGGGTTAGGTTGTTTGACTCTGCTGAAGGTAGTATAGGGGTTCAGAGTAGTTCCGAATCCTCCTTGGTTTCGGAAGTAAAGGAAAAGCAATACTTAGATGCTAGTTTGGTCAGACTGAGGAGTCAGTCAAAGACCAAAAAGTAAAGGTTTTCTCTGAAGAGAGAGATGGTGTGTTGAGATTGTAGAGTAGATTGTGTGTCCTGAATGTTGATGATCTGAGATAGAGGATTATGACTAAAGTGCACAGGGTGCGATATTCTATTCATCCTGGTGCCACCAAAATGTACTGAGACTTGCGGGAAATCTATTGGTAGAGTGGCATGAAGAAAGATATAGCAGCATTTGTAGCTAAGTGTGCAATATGCCAACAGGTTAAGGTTGAACACCAAAGACCTGGTGGTATGATGCAAGAGTTTAGTATTCCCACCCGGAAGTGGGAAGAGATAAATATGCACTTCGTGATTGGTTTACCTCCTTCCCGACGCAATCATGATTCCATTTGGGTTGTGGTTGATAGGTTGACTAAGTCTGATCATTTCTTGCCTATTCATACTTCATATACTGCTGAGGATTACGCTAGATTGTATATTCGAGAGCTAGTCAAACTGCATGGAGTTCCCTAGTCTATCATTTCGGATAGGGGTACTCAGTTCACTTCGCAATTTTGGAAAGCTTTTCAGAAGGGTCTTGGTACCCAAGTGCTTTTAAGTTTTGTTTTTCATCCGCAGACCGATGGTCAGGCTGAGCGGACCATCCAGACCTTAGAGAATATATTGAGAGATTGTGCACTTGACTTTAAGGGAAGTTGGGATGATTACTTACTGTTCATAGAGTTTGTTTACAATAACAGTTTCCACTCTAGTATTGGCATGGCTCCATTTGAAGCCTTATATAAAAGGAAGTGTAGATCACCCATAGGTTGGTTCGAGGTGGGTGAAGCGGCTATGAGTGGTCCTGATTCAGTATTTGAGGCTATGGAAAAAGTTAAGTTAATTAGGGAAAGGTTGAAAACTGCGCAAAGTCGTCAGAAGTCATATGCGGATGTTAGAAGGAGAGACCTTGAGTTTGAAGTTGGTAACCTAGTGTATCTGAAAATTTCACCCATGAGGAGGGTGAAGAGATTCG
>NW_025851885.1:0-814 GCF_002878395.1 Capsicum annuum | reverse complement strand
CGCTAGATTGTATATTCGAGAGCTAGTCAAACTGCATGGAGTTCCCTAGTCTATCATTTCGGATAGGGGTACTAAGTTCACTTCGCAATTTTGGAAAGCTTTTCAGAAGGGTCTTGGTACCCAAGTGCTTTTAAGTTTTGCTTTTCATCCACAGACCGATGGTCAGGCTGAGCGGACCATCTAGACCTTAGAGAATATATTGAGAGATTGTGCACTTGACTTTAAGGGAAGTTGGGATGATTACTTACCATTGATAGAGTTTGTTTACAATAACAGTTTCCACTCTAGTATTGGTATGGCTCCATTTGAAGCCTTATATGAAAGGAAGTGTAGATCACCCATAGGTTGGTTCGAGGTGGGTGAAGCGGCTATGAGTGGTCCTGATTCAGTATTTGAGGCTATCGAAAAAGTTAAGTTAATTAGGGAAAGGTTAAAAACTACGCAAAGTCGTCAGAAGTCATATGCGGATGTTAGAAGGAGAGACCTTGAGTTTGAAGTAGGTGACCTAGTGTATCTGAAAATTTCACCCATGAGGAGGGTGAAGAGATTCGAAAAGAAGGGAAAGCTTAGTCCCCGTTATGTTAGTCCTTACAAAATTCTTAGTCGTGTTGGTAAGGTAGCTTATGAGGTCGAGTTGCCTTCCGAGTTGTCCTCTGTTCATCCAATATTCCATGTCTCCATGCTTAGAAAGCATATTAGCGATGCTGTGGTAGTGGATTCCTCTGTGAGTGCTGATATTCAAGAAAATCTTTCTTTTGATGAGATTCCTGTTGAGATTCTTGATTTCAGTGTCCGAAGACTAAGGAACAAAGAA
>NW_025851884.1:0-4625 GCF_002878395.1 Capsicum annuum | reverse complement strand
AGTGTCTCTCTCTGCTGTTGATTCATTCTCTCCTCTTTCAGAAATATGCCTCCTCGTCGAGTGAAAAGAAATAATGATGGTCAGCAACCTCAACCCGCTGACCCATTGAATGAAAATGTGTCTCATGCTGAATTTCATGCAGCCTTTCAAGCGCTGGCCCAAGATGTTACTGTAAATATTCAGGCCAATCCGGCCCCGGCTCTACAGCAGTAGGGAGATGATTTAGTTGCTTCCAGGATTCATGACTTCATGCAGATAAATCCACCGAAATTCTATGGGTCCAAGTCTGATGATGATCCACGGTTGTTTTTAGAGGAGGTGCGGAAGATTACTCAGGTGATGCATATATCTGAGGAACATAGTCTGGAGTTGGCTGCATATAGGTTTAAAGACCTCGCTTATGACTGGGTTGTTGCTTGGAGGAAAGGTAGAGGTGAGGGAGTTGTCCCTACGACTTGGCAAGAGTTCCAAGATGCATTCCTGGATATGTTTTTCCCTTTAGAGATAAGGAAGGCGAAAGTGAAAGAGTTTATGAACCTGCGACAGGGCTCTATGACTATTAGGAAGTACTGTCTAAAGTTCAATCAGTTGGCCAAGTATGCTCCTGACTTAGTGGCTGATAATCGGGCTAGTATGAGTAAGTTAGTGACTGGAGTGTCTAGTTATGTGGTTAAGGAGTGTAGGTTTGCTATGTTGAATAGTGAGATAAATCTTTCTAGGCTGATTACTCATGCCCAACAGATTAAGGCAGACATGATTAAGGAGAGAGATAGAATAAAAGGGAATAAGAGAGCTAGGTCCGAGAAGCATGGACAGGGTCAGACTAGATCGCAGGTAGGGAGTCACCCTTAGTATCAGGATCGATCATCTATGCTAGCACCGTCATCTACTAGTGCTCTCATGCCTAGAGATAGGCAGGAGCAAGGTAGCAGGTCATATGCATCCAAGTCCCAGTACAGTGCTGGCAGTAAGCCAAATCGTCCCCTGTGTCCAAAATGTGGTAGGGCTCATTCGGGTGAGTGTTGGGGTGAGAAGGAAGGTTGTTTTTGGTGTGGTAACATGGGTCACAAAGTTAGAGATTGTCCACAGGATTGACAAGGGCGTCGTGACTATCGCCCTCAGACCCAGACTCAGACTGTTAGTGCTCTAGTTCCAGCTACTCGCTCAGCCCCAGCTCAGGGCGCCTCTTCTAGCAATGCTGGCGGGCAACGCCAGAATAGATTCTATGCTTTACAGTCCTACCAAGAATAGGAGGACTCTCCCGATGTTGTTACTGGTATGCTTCGTATATTTCAGTTTGATGTGTATGCTTTGTTGGATCCTGGATTCAGTTTCACCTTTGATTGCTGTAAATTTTGAAATGAGTCCTGAGATTATTCCTGGGCCTATCCTAGTTTCTACCCTAGTGGGTGATTCGATTGTTGCCTAGAAAGTGTATAAGAAGTGTCCTGTTACCATTCTTCATAGAGTCTTGTTGGCTGATCTGATTGAGTTAGACATGGTAGATTTTGATGTGATTCTGGATATGGAATGGCTGTTTCTTCTTATGCCTCTATTGATTGTCGTACCCGAATAGTTAAGTTTCAGTTTTTGGGTGCATCCTTGTTTGAGTGGTCTGGGAATACTGTGTCACCCAAAAGTCATTTTATCTCTTACCTCAAAGCTAGAAAGCTTATTTCTAAGGGGTGTATTTACCATTTGGTTAGAGTCAAAGACACTAAGTTTGAGACTCTAACTCTCCAGTCTATTAACGTCGTCAATGAGTTTTTTGATATCTTTTCGGATGATCTCCCAGGGATACCTTTTGATAGAGAAATAGAGTTCAGGATTGTTCTTCTTCCTGGTACTTAGCCTATTTTTATTCCTCCTTACCGTATGGCCCCTGCAGAACTTAAGGAGTTAAAAGAGCAACTCAAAGATCTACTAGATAAGGGTTTTATACGGCCCAGTATTTCTCCTTGGGGTGCTCCTGTGTTGTTTGTGAGAAAGAAAGATTGCTCTTTGCATATGTGCATTGATTACCGCCAACTGAATAAAGTCACCGTCAAAAATAACTACCCCCTTCGGAGAATAGATGATTTTTTGACCAATTACAAGGTGCAAGTTATTTCTCAAAGATAGACCTTCATTCCGGCTATCATCAACTCAAAGTTAGGGAGTATAACATTCCAAAAACCGCTTTCCGAACTCATTATGGCCATTTTGAGATTTTTGTTATGTCTTTCGAGTTAACTAATGCCCCAGCAGCTTTCATGGACCTTATAAATCAAGTGTTTAGACCATATCTGGATATGTTTTTCATAGTGCTCATTGATGATATACTGGTGTACTCCCGTAGTGAGGATGAACATTCTGATCATCTCCGAACTGTCTTGCAAACCCATAGAGATCACAAGTTGTTTGCCAAGTTCTGTAAGTGTGAGTTTTGGCTAAGGTCAATTGCTTTTCTGGGTCTTATCATTTCTTCCGAGGGTATTAGAGTTGATCCCCAAAAGATCGAAGCTGTTAAAAATTGGCCTAGACCTATTTCTCTGACTGATATCTAAAGTTTCTTGGGTTTAGCTAGCTATTACCGCCATTTTATTGAGGGTTTCTCCTCTATAACATCTCCTATGACTCGGTTGACCCAAAAGAAAGTGAAATTCTTGTGGTCCGAATCTTGTGAGAAGAGTTTTCAGGAGTTGAAGACTCGACTCACTTCAGCCCCTATTTTGACTTTGCCTGATGGTGTTGATGGTTTTATGGTGTACTATGATGCTTCGAGAGTTGGGTGGGTTGTGTATTGATGTAGAAGGGTAAGGTGAGAGCTTATGCTTCTAGGCAGTTGAAATCCCATGAGAAAAATTACGTCACCCATGACCTTGAGTTGGCTGTTGTTATGTTTTCTTTGAAAATCTGGAGACACTATTTGTATGGTGTCTATGTTGATGTTTTCACTGATCATAAGAGTCTGCAGTATGTTTTTACCCAGAGAGAATTGAATCTTAGGCAGAGATGATTGTTAGAATTATTAAAGGACTATAATATGAGTGTGTTGTACCATCCGGACAAGGCCAATGTTGTGGAGGATGCCCTAAGTAGAGTGTCCATAGGTAGTGTTTCATATGTGGTAGAAGGTAAGAAAGAGTTGGATCATGATGTACATCGTTTGGCTAGATTAGAGGTTAGGTTTTTTGACTCTGCTGAAGGTAGTATAGGGGTTCACAGTAGTTTCGAATCCTCCTTGGTTTCGGAAGTAAACGAAAGGCAATACTTAGATGCTAGTTTGGTCAGACTGAAGGAGTCAGTCAAGGACCAAAAAGTAGACGTTTTCTCCCAAAGGGGAGATGGTGTGTTGAGATTGCAGGGTAGATTGTGTGTCCCGAATGTTGATCCTCTATCACGGGGAATGATATTCTATTCATCTTGGTGCCACCAAGATGTACCGAGACTTACGGGAAATCTATTGGTGGAATGGCATGAAGAAAGATATAGCAGCGTTTGTAGCTAAGTGTGCAACATGCCAACAGGTTAAGGTTGAACACCAAAGACCTGGTGGTAAGATGCAAGAGTTTAGTATTCCCACCTGGAAGTGGGAAGAGATAAGTATGAACTTCGTGATTGGTTTACCTCCTTCCCGACGCCATCATGATTCCATTTGGGTTGTGGTTGATAGATTGACTAAGTCTGCTCATTTTTTACTTGTTCATACTTCATATATTGCTGAGGATTATCCTAGATTATATATCCGAGAGCTAGTCAGACTGCATAGAGTTCCTTTGTCTATCATTTTGGACAGGGGTAATCAGTTTACTTCACAATTTTGGAAAGCTTTTCAGAAGGGTCTTGGAACCCAAGTGCTTTTGAGTTTTGCTTTTCATCCACAGACCGATAGTCAGGCTGAGCGGACCATCCAAACTTTAGAGGATATCTTGAGAGCTTGTGCACTTAACTTTAAGGGAAGTTGGGATGATCACTTACCGTTGATAGAGTTTTCTTACAATAATAGTTTCCACTCTAGTATTGGCATGGCTCCATTTGTAACATTATATGGGAGAAAGTGTAGATCACCCATAGGTTGGTTCGAGGTGGGTGAAGCGGCTGTGAGTGGTCCTGATTCGGTATTTGAGGCTATGGAAAAAGTTAAGTTGATTAGGGAAAGGTTGAAAACTGTGCAGAGTTGTCAGAAGTCATATGCAGATTTTAGAAGGAGAGACCTTGAGTTTGAAGTTGGTGACCTAGTGTATCTAAAAATTTCACCCATGAGGGGGGTGAAGAGATTCGAAAAGAAGGAGGAGCTTAGTCCCCGTTATGTTGGTCCTTACAAAATTCTTAGCCATGTTGCTAAGGTAGCTTATGAGGTCGAGTTGCCTTCCGAGTTGTCCTCTGTTCATTCAATATTCCATGTCTCCATGCTTAAAAAGCATATTAGCGATGCTGTGGTAGTGGATTCCTCTGTGAGTGCTGACATTCAAGAAAATCTTTCTTTTGATTAGATTCCTGTTGAGATTCTTAATTTCAGTGTCCGAAGACTAAGGAAAAAAGAAGTTCCCTTGGTCAAGGTGTTGTGGCGAAACCAATCTGTTGAGGGTACATCTTGGGAAGCTGAGGCGGATATACGATCCAAGTACCCGCACCTATTTTCC
>NW_025851883.1:1465-2439 GCF_002878395.1 Capsicum annuum | reverse complement strand
GTTATGTCTTTCGGGTTAACTAATGCCCCAACAGCTTTTATGGACCTTATGAATTGAGTGTTCAGACCATATCTATATATGTTTGTCATAGTGTTCATCGATGATATACTGGTGTACTCCCGTAGTGAGGATGAACATTCTAATCATCTCTGAACTGTCTTGCAAACCCTTAGAGATCAAAAGTTGTTTGCCAAGTTCAGTAAGTGTGAGTTTTGGCTAAGTTCAGTTGCTTTTCTGGGTTATATCATTTCTTTCGAGGGTATTAGAGTTGATCCCCAAAAGACCCAAGCTGTTAGAAATTTGCGTAGACTTATTTCTCCGACTGATATCCAAAGTTTCTTGGGTTTAGATGGCTATTACCGCCGTTTTATTAAGGGTTTATCCTCTATAGCGTCTCCTATGACTCGGTTGACCCAAAATAAAGTGAAGTTCTTATGGGCCGAATCTTGTGAGAAGAGTTTTCAGAAGTTGAAGACTCGACTCACTTTAGCCCCTGTTTTGACTTTGTCTGATGGTGTTGATGGTTTTATGGTGTACTGTGATGCTTTCAGATTTGGGTTGGGTTGCGTATTGATGCAGAAGGGTAAGGTGATAGCTTATGCTTCTAGACAGTTGAAACGCCATAAGAAAAATTACCCCACCCATGACCTTGAGTTAGCTGCTATTGTGTTTGCTTTGAAAATCTAGAGACACTATTTGTATGGTGTCCATGTTGATATTTTCACTAATCATAAGAGTCTGTAGTATGTGTTTACCCAGAGAGAATTGAATCTTAGGGAAAGACGATGATTAGAATTGTTAAAGGACTATGATATGAGGGTGTTGTACCATCCGAGCAAGGCCAATATTATGGTGGATGCCCTAAGTAGAGTGTCCATGGGTAGTGTTTCGCATGTGGTAGAAGGTAAGAAAGAGTTGGCTCGTGATGTACATCGTTTGGCTAGATTGGGGGTTAGGTTGTTTGACTCTGCGAA
>NW_025851883.1:607-1365 GCF_002878395.1 Capsicum annuum | reverse complement strand
TGAAGGAGTCAGTCAAGGACCAAAAACTAAAGGTTTTCTCCCAAGGGGGAGATGGTGTGTTGAGATTTCAGGGTAGATTGTGTGTCCCAAATGTCGATGATCTAAGATAAAGGATTATGGCTAAAGCGCACGGGGCGCGATATTCTATTCATCCTAGTACCACCAAGATGTACCGAGACTTTCAGAAAATCTATTGGTGGAGTGGCATGAAGAAAGATATAGCAGCATTTGTAGATAAGTGTGCAACATGCCAACAGGTTAAGGTTGAACACAAAAGACCTGGTGGTATGATGTAAGAGTTTAGTATTCCCACTTGAACACAAAAGACCTGGTGGTATGATGTAAGAGTTTAGTATTCCCAACGCCATCATGATTCCATTTGTGTTGTGGTTGATAGGTTGACTAAGTCTGCTCATTTCTTTCCTGTTCATACTTCATATACTGCTGAGGATTAAGATAGATTGTATATTCGAGAGCTAGTCAGACTACATGGAGTTCCCTTGTCTATCATTTCGGATAGGGGTACTCAGTTCACTTTGCAATTTTGGAAAGCTTCTCAGAAGGGTCTTGGTACCCAAGTGATTTTGAGTTCTGCTTTTCATCCGCAGACCGATGGTCAGGCTGAGCGGACCATCCAGACAATAGAAGATATGTTGAGAGCTTGTGCACTTGACTTTAAGAGAAGTTGGGATGATCACTTACCGTTGATAAAGTTTGCTTACAATAACAGTTTCCACTCTAGTATTGGCATGGCTCTA
>NW_025851883.1:0-507 GCF_002878395.1 Capsicum annuum | reverse complement strand
AAGTTGGGATGATCACTTACCGTTGATAAAGTTTGCTTACAATAACAGTTTCCACTCTAGTATTGGCATGGCTCTGTTTAAAGACTTATATGGGAGGAACTGTAGATCACCCATAGGTTGGTTTGAGGTGGGTGAAGCGGCTGTGAGTGGTCCTATTTCGATATTTGAGGCTATGGAAAAAGTTAAGTTGATTAGGGAAAGGTTGAAAACTGCACAGATTCTTCAGAAGTCATATGCGGATATTAGAAGGAGAGACCTTGAGTTTGAAGTTGGTGACCTAGTGTATCTGAAAATATCACCCATGAGGGGGGTGAAGAGATTCAGAAAGAAGGGAAGCTTAGTCCCCGTTATGTTGGTCCTTACAAAATTCTTAGCCGTGTTAGTAAGGTAGCTTATGAAGTCAAGTTGCCTTCCAAGTTGTCCTCTGTTCATCCAATATTCCATGTCTCCATGCTTAGAAAGCATATTAGTGATGTTGTGGTAGTGGATTCCTCTGTGAGTGCTGAC
>NW_025851882.1:0-43994 GCF_002878395.1 Capsicum annuum | reverse complement strand
TTGCGACATTACCTGGGTAAATGTATCTGCGAGTATTTTATCTTTAGGTAAATCCGCAAGTACATGAATCAATATATATATATATATATATATATATATATATATATATATATATTTTAAATCGATAGAAAATTTCTCAGGCAATTTATCTTATGAATTTATGTACAGATATTTGGTGAAAATTTATTACATGAGAAATTTTTTGAGGATTATTTGCTGCGAATTTTGCTGGGGATTTATTCTTGGGATTTACCGACAAAATTATTACTTGAAAAATTATTGGGGGATTGTGTTGCTACAAATTTAGCTGAAATTATTTCTTGGAAATTCACGTACGATTTTTGTGACTTACAAAATTTAAATAGGAAAAGAATAAACTTGAAGAATAAAAAACATAAAATAAAAATAAATTAGACATTAAATCGGTGGACACTGTATAATCAAGAAAAAAATGCTCAAGAAATTAAAATAAGATTGTTGACATAGATGGCATCACGGATGTATTCGAGCTGAATAAACCTTAGCTTGACTTGTTATGTTATCACCAAAAAATTAAAGAGGTGAAATTTTGTTGGCCTAAGATAGGGCGAAGAACGACTTAGAGCTCAAATAAAGCATGTTTTTCTATTGGTTTCTACTGGTTAATTTCAATATAATTGTTAGGCATCATACTACGTGCGACAATATAATATATCAATATAATGTGCATTTAGAAGTCATTTGGTGTGAGATATAAGGTATAATAATGACGAAATAAAATAAAAAATTATTTTACTTTACATTGAGTTGAAAGTATTGGGTAGTTTCAAAATTATATATATGATGAGATTAGGGGTGGACATTTGGTTTGATCAATTTGCTTGTTTAATATCAGTTCGATTTTTTGATTTTCAGATTGACGAAAATGACAACTGTAACCAAACTAAAATAAATTAGATTTGGTTCGATTTCTATAACTTTGGTTCAGTTATTTCGAATTTTAATTTCGATTTTGAAGATTAAAGTAGTTAGTCTTTCTTTGTCATGACCAGGTATTTAAAATTGATAAATTTTTTTATAAAAACTAATTTCTTTCAAATTTATTTTTCATTTTCAAATATAAATAACTCAACATGGATGAAATAAAATGAAATAACAGAAAAATATTATTTATACTGAATATATAAAATAATATATATATAATTTATATATATATAATAATATATATATATATATATTATTTATATAAATTTAATTTTTAAGTTTAAAAAATTCTTTTTTGAAAAATCAAAAATCAAACCATTTTAACCAAATTTCTAAAATTTAAAACCAAAATCGATCCTAAAAAATCGAAAAATCAAAACCAAAATTAAATTTTGATTTATTTTTTGATTTTTCTGATTTGAACTAAAATATGCCCTGGCCCAGATGAGATAACCTCGATATTTAATTCTAGAAAATCTTGTTCCTATCAAAAAAATCCCCTATATTCTTCTGCTCTAAACTTTCAATTTATTTTATTGAATATTTATTTTAAAAATATTTTTTACTAGATAATACTATAAGTCCAATTAAGATTTTAATATTTTAAAGTTTACTTTTATATATACTGAAAATAAACAGTAGCATAATAAAAAATAAAAAAAAATGTATGAAAAATATAGTAGTTGAAAAACATTTTTGGGAAAAAACGTGACTATTCATTCCCTCCTTTTCCCCCCTTGACAGCTCATTCTCATATTAGACTCTCCACTTTCCAAATCTTTCATTTTAATTTTTCTTTTCTAAAGAAGAAGACACAAATCCCAATTCTCTAAGAAGACAAGGAGAAGATCCAGAATCAAAGTTTCAATTGCTTGAGAGATATTCGAAATCAGAGGTTAGTTTCTTGAGAAAATTGAAGGAAAGGTGTCTTTTAAGTCTTGAATGAAGATTAGTGACATTGACCAAATTGAAGGGTCAAACATATTTAGGAAACTTAATTAAGTTAATTGTGGACGTGATTAAAATTTTCAAAACTTTCTAATCTTTTCAAAAATAAAAATCAACCCAACCCACACCCCATCTTCAATCCAAATCAACTAGTCTTTCTCCTCTCTCTCTCGATAGCTTCTCTTAACTCTCTCTCAACCAATAGTTCTGCAGATTTCTCCTTTCAATCCTCGACGACTTAACCTCCGATGATAAATAGTTGGGCTTCGAGTTTCTTTTTGACTTCAATCATCAATCGACGTGACAGTCTTGCTCTCCGGCTACAACAACTTCAAATTCTCCATTGTTCCTTTTCTTCTTTCACAGGTAAAAATTTATGGCCTTTTTAGTTTTGAAGAAAACGAGGAACTTGAGCCAACTTTTCTTATAGTATTGGTTAACAATTTCAATATTTGCTGCTTTAATTTGAAATGCGGTTTGAATAAAATCCAAATTTTTGGTATTTATTCTCTTCTCTTTTCAAAGTGAATTATGATTTTTTGTTGTTTGTTGCATTATTTTGAAGTTTGATTTTCATTGTTTATGTTTATACAAACAAAACAATGATTTGGGTTGATTTTTTATGTTCTTGTTCTTGGTAAAAATAATGATATTGCTGTTTTCTGTTGAACAAAATCATGCTACTATTTTTTTTTCTCTAAGAGATTATTCATCTAGGGCAACATATTTATATGATGCAATAGAGGAACCATCAGATTAAAATTTTGATGCAATAGATTAAGCATCTGATGCAATAGAGAAACCATCGAATAAAAAATCTGATGCAACAAATTTATCATATGATGCAATAGTTTAACTATCTGATGCAATAGATTAACCATCTGATGTAATAAATGTACTATCAGATGCAACAGAGGAACAATCAGATAAAAAATCTGATGCAATAGATTAACCATCTGATGCAACAGAGGAACCATCGGATTAAAGATCTGATGCAATAGATGAACCTCCTATTGGATAAAATCCTATCAACTATTCCAACAGGACATATCCAAGACTTGATTTTTTCAACTGATCATTCATCTGCCACGATAGATGACACTTCAATTGGAAGAAATCTAAACAATATTGGCCGTTAATAACTATTCCAACAGATCACTCATGTGTTGCAATAAATGTGCTACCTTTTGCACAGACCATTCATCTTTATCAATAGATGAGTGATATATTTTGTATAGTCACAGCAGATTACTCAGTTGTTGCTGTAGGTTAGTTAACTATTCCGACAGATCACTCATATGTTGCAGCAGATGTGTGATCTGTTGTACAGACCATTCATCCTTATCAATAGATGAGTGATATGTTTTGTATTATTGTAACAGATTACTCAGCCATTACTACAAGTTATTTAACTATTCCAACAAATCACTCATATGTTGCAACCGATGTTATTACAATAGATGTGTGATCTGCTTCACAAACCATTTATTTTTCTCAACAGATGAGAGAGATATTTTGTATTGTTGCAACAAATTACTCATCCGTTGTAACAGGTTATTTAACTGTTCCAACAGATCGCTCGTATATTGCAACAATGTATGATCTGTTGCACAGACCATTTATCTATCTTAAAAGATGAGTGATACATTTTGTATTATTGCAACAGATTACTCATCTGCTGTAACAGGTTGGTTATTTACTGCAACATATATACTACCTGGTGCAAAAGATAAATGATCTGTTGGAACTGTTATTTTACTATTTTGCTTGTTAGATTTACTATTATCCTTTATTAACGATGCATTAATCAACTATAATGTATTTTTTTGCTCCTATTAATTTTAGTTAATATGGCTCCCAAAAGAACAAAAATCAAATTAAGTCCAAGTAAAGAAACAAGTGAAGCAACTAGGCTACATCCACCTCTCTATGAGCTTGCTTTACAAGCATTATCTCAATTAGGAGCAAAATATGATAAACACGGGGAGGAGGAATGTTTCAAAAGAGATGATCCAAATTCTAATAGTCCTTCACCAAAGAGTTGGTCAAAACCTACAATATTGATCCTTAAATGTGAGAACACATTCAAAAAAATACTTTGAGAACAAAAATTAGATTCTTATTTCAGGGACAGCTTCTTTGGAAAATGTATTGACTTGCCGGAGGACAACAATGCTCATTTCCAAATGAAAATGGCATATGAATTTCTCAAGCATAGGTTTATGTATGAAAAAAAGAAAAGATGGATGAGGTGTAGATAAATTACTGACATGCCTGTTTGTTTTGATTTGAAGGAGTTTGTCATAGTTACTAGACTAAAATATTATCCTCCTTCTCAAGTTATACCTATTCTAACCCAAAAAAAGTACCCCGCATACCCAAGAAAGGCAAAGACAAGTCGTGTGATCGTGATGACCTGGTGTCCATTGTTGGTCCAAGCTTCAAAAACAAAAATTTGATAGAAGCGTTGAAAGGTAAAGGACTTTCAAAGAAGCACAAGCAGTCATTGTGCTTGGTTTGGTTTGTACATAATATTTTTTGGGCGAGAGACGTTAACAACATCATAAGCGTCGGTTTAATAAATCTCTCTAAGGATCTTGAGGCATTTAACAACTATTCTTGGGGTTATAAAAGCTTCAAAGTGATAGTCAAATAATTGTTGACTCCGTTAGCGCCAAAGACAGTCAACTTATATGGATTTTCATGGTAAATGTTTCTTTATTTTATTATGATATCATTTATTTTTTTACTCAATAATGGTTTTGATTTATTAACGTTATTTTATAGGCTTGGGCATTTGAAGTCATTCCTTATTTGAGATAATAAGTGAAATACCAGGAAGAATTTTTATGTCCAAGAATCTTGAGATAGTTGTCGGCCAAAACCGAAAAAAATGCAAAATTTATTGATCTCTTCAACCTCCCAAAGGATGCGGTAAGTATAATTATAATTAAATTTTTATTTTAATTAATGATATTTTGGAATGATCTAATCATCATTCTAATATATGTAATGATTTATGTTAGATTGTGCATCTATTGCTAGTTCCGACAAATCGAGAGTTGAAGGTGCCATTTTTTCTTATTTTATGATCTGTGCAAACTTTATAAGACCCTAAGGTCATTGATAGAATAAAAATGGAATTGTTTGGAGCAACAACCATTACAAGAAAAACAATTTTAGAGGATAGGCTTGTTGTTGTTGATGGTCTTAGTCCTGATGGAGTTGTTGTTGTTGGTGGTGGTATTGTTGTTGGTGATAATGGTGTTCTTCTTACAGTATTTAAAACAAACCATTATGAGTATGATCATACTGGTTATACAGATTTTACCTCTCTCAGCGAATGTTCTGCATGCAAATGTCAAGACTACAGGGCTAAACATGATGTAGTGATTAATGTTATTAATGCATTAACTACTTCTGTAAAGGAATTGATATCTAAGAGAGGTGTCATTCCATCAAAGAGGATTTTATATCCATCCACTCCATTAGAAATTAAGTCTAATAGGAAAAGGAAAGTGATTTCCAATGCATTATCAAGCATCCAAAAAAGCAAAATTACAACTCCTCTATCCGTGTGTTGCACTGAGCAATTTACAATATCCAAAAGAGAGCAGCACGAGCTAAAGAAGGTGAATATATATGTCTGTTCCAACTAATAAACAGGCACATATCTGTTTCAACAGATGACACATCTGCTAGAAATTAGCATATATATATATATATATATTTGTTGAAACAGTTGACTAACTTGTTGCACCAAATAAAGTATCTGTTGTGGCATATGTCTCATCTATTTTAGCAAATCAAACAGCTTTTCGCACCTCTTTTATTTGTACCAAGAGATGACCTATCTGCTCTAACAGATGAGTCATATGTTACAACAGATGGTTCATCCATTGGAAATTATCATACAGGTAGTTAATCTATTGGAACTTATGAAATAGGTCTTCCCACTGTTTCAATTGATAGACTTAAATAGAAACATCGATAAAATGCAACAGATGACCAACCTATTACAATAGATAAACTATATGTCAGAATAGGTAGAATATCTGTTATAATGGATGGAGAATCTATTGCATTATAAAAATTCAACTTTCATTGGACATAAATAATTGCCACTACATGTAAAAAAGTGAAAGTGAATTGAAATAAAAAAGGCAGAACCCATCGACAGTGTTCAGTTCAAAACACCTAAAATAAAATAGGCATCTAGTAGACAGTGTTCATTTTAAACACGTAAAATAAAATAGGCATCAAATGTATCAGTTTGACACTTTTTGCCCTGTTGGCTTCTTGCATGTAATTCACGCAGCCAAAGCTCATTGAACCCCCATTTTTGCTAACTTGGCATCTAATTTGGCCCCCAAAGGTCATTTTTTCCCCATTGTCTTATATATTCATCTTCTTCCTAAAATTTAACTCTAAATTCCTAAATCTTCTTCTTCATCAACATCTTTTTTATCTATCCAAATTCTTCAAATTATTTATTTTTGGTCTTTTTTTTTTTTTTTTTTTTTTTATGTTTTTCAACCAAGCTTGACAATGTCGAGCGCATCTTCCACTATTTTTTGTGATAAAGGTTTTTGATATTGTAAGTGCAGTCATAAAGCTCTATTAAAGACTTCTTGGACTCAACAAAATCCAGGTTGTGGGTTTTTTACTTGTAAGATTTCAAAGGTATATTTTTTTTATTTAATTGGTTGATTAATTGTTAACTTGTAATTGTTTTGTGATTGTATTCTTATTTTTATAGAAATTGGGTGAATGCGATTGCTTTGATTGGTATGAAGAACGGCACCCTTCACAAGCAAATCATGTAATCTGGGGTTTGTTGAACAAAGTCAAGGCTTCTGAAGAGAAACAAAATCGAGCGAGAAAATGCTAAATTGTTGCCGTTATTGCTACTGGTTTGGTGTTGTTAGGCACATGGATATTCAAGCCTAATTACTGAAATTTTCATGGTGGTGTATTTGCTACTGGTTTGGTGTTGTCAAGCACATGGATATTCAAGCGTAATTGTTAGAAAATATTAAACAAATTTAGGCATATGTTGTAAAATTTAGGTCATCTGTTGGAACTTATCAAACAAGTCTTCCCACTATAGCAACAGATTAGACAGAAATAACATCGGCATAATGTAATAGATGACCAACCTATTGTAACAGATAAACTATCTGCCAAAACAGATAGAATATATTTTACAATAGATTGACAATCTATTGCATTATAAAAAACTCAACTTTCATCAGAAAAAAATTATTGCCACTACATGAGCATTTAATTTAAAGTAAAGTGAAGTATGACTTGAAATAAAAAATTATTATTTCACAGGCTCTTCTATATACACAGGCTCCAAGCATCTAGTTAGTACCCCATAAGCCCAGACCTCTTGCAGGTTTGGCACAACATTGTCACACAAAAAGGTCATTGGCTCGGCTATTTTTATATCGGTCAGCAAACATTCGATGTGTGTAAGAGTGTGCGAGCCGCATGCATAACCGGTATCATTTTTTGGAAGGTTCATGCCCTTGTTTCGACCTTCAAAATCCCATGATTTCTTCATCAACACTTCCTTTGGAAAATGATTCATAAGTTTACTCTCCCTCAATAACATGGGGAATAGCTCCATCAGTGGTTGTACGTAGAAAAAAAGATGGACCTCGTCGATGGCAGGTACGTTGTAGTCATAAACTTTGATTTTTCCCTCCTCGAGTAGTATCTCAACAGCCCAATAATGTATGTCGTCTACGCTAACGACTGCAAGAATCCTCTTTGCCTCGGTCCAGCTCTTGCTGTGTCGATTTGGCCTCTCCTCTCTACCATATTTTATCATTTCTTTTCATTCCAGTCCAACGTAGAAACTAAGAAATCAAACCACTCACCATAGTCTAACGCAACATTATTGAATTGATCGTGCTTATCCTTAAGCTTTTTGCAGAAGTCGAGGTCCATTATCCTATCGGCAACGTCATAAGCTTCTGGCTACATTAGTTGCCTTTTCCTCATGAGGCAGAGAATTTTATCAACATGCTGTGATATAAGAAGTCAATTTTTAAATGGGTTAGTAATTGTAAAGATACAATGGATGGTTCATCTGTTGCATAGGGTTCTCTGAATCAATAATCCAATGCAACTTATACAACAGATGGATAATAAGTTACAATAGAACTACTACCAGTTGCACCAAAATACCCAGTTATTGTAACAGATTTCACATCTGTTGCGTAGCTTCTTCTTCACGGGGTAGATTAGAATACTAGGTTAGGAAAAGTAAACTTGTCTTGTCCCCATACTGTATACGCATATCTGTCATAATTTGGAAGTCTTGGAGGAAAAAGGGAGGCCTGAGGTTATCTGGTGCACCTGGCTTGGCGTTCTTGGCATGTCATAGATCCCTCTTCTCTTTGGTTCCAAGTTCCACATATATGTCCACCTTCTTGAATGGCCCCTGAACTTCAACAGCTTTTGGAGAGTGAGCAGTTGCAACTTTTTTTTATTTCCAACCAGAGAGTACATCGCTAATTTCTCTTTTCTTCCTCCTAACCACCGCTGTAGGAGTGTATGACACCTCCATCTTCTTGGATGGTATAACACCCCTCTTGGATTTGAATTCCTCGACATATTTAAAGATAGCCTCTACTTTTTCCAAGATTTTATCCTGGCTGTCCTTGCACTCTTTGCATTCGCAATGAGAACACAAGGATGAAGAAGGGTGAGAGGGACCTGTGTAAGGGTTAAAAGGGGTGTTTTCAAACATATTAATTTATTGGTGAGCATCGACATTCTTATCATTATAAATGGTAGTAGCATCATCATGGATGCCACGAACACCAACAACTCCACCAGAAGAAGCACCCAGATCTGCCTTAGTAGGTTGGTCATGAAGAGCCTCAACATTAGGCTGACCTTGTCTAACTGCTCTTTTATGGTTGTTGCTTCGGCCAATTCCTTCTTTATTAACCCCATCGTTGGGTCTGCTATAGTATCAACATGACCTAGAGTAATATAAGCAGTCATCACGGACTCCCGCTTAATAGGCACGATCTATGGATGCACAACCTATAAAAAAGACAGATACATTTAAATCATATAATATAATAATTTTCATAGTTAGGTTATACACAGTCAACTTCTGCAACAGATTAACAATATGTTGTATCAAATTACCTATTGTCGCATAGTTTGCAATAAATGGTTAAAAGCTATTTGAGTTGGGTTTGGAGAACCAGAGCAACATGTGGGTAATCTGATGCTAAATATCAATTATCTGTCACAACAGATTACCAATCTATTGCAGCAGTTGCACAAAATCGGTAATCTATTGGGTTACATGTTATGCAATAAATGATCTGTATGCTGCAACAGATTAATAACATGTTATATCAGATTATACATCTGTTACATAATTTGTAGTAGATGGTTAATTTGTTAGGATTTAGGTTCATAGGACCAGAGCAACAGATGGGTAATCTGATGCAATATATCAATCATCTGTCGCAACATATTATTCATCTGTTGTACCAGTTGGCACAGGATGAGTAATATATCATAACAGATGTCCCATCTGGTGCATCAAATATAACATCTATTGCACTAGATATAACATCTGTTTAATATCTTTCATTGAGTAAAATTATTTTACTTGAAGAAGACATACTGCATCATCTAGAGGGTTAAAGAGATCAGCCTCCTTAATTTTGGTATTGTTCTTTACTGGCAGCCACCTAAACATCCTTGGATGAGAAACCTCATCTGGGTAATCCATTACCTGCTTTCGGAGGGGAGGGATGGCTTTAAATGCCCAAGCCTAAAAAATGTAAACCGAAAGTAAGAAAAAAAAGTCATAATAACTATATTCAATATAAATTAATGGATGAGTAAAAATAGTGATTAATTTTACCATGAAAGCTCAAGGAAATTCGTATAATATGGTCGTCCCTGAGGATAGCTTTGTCAATAAATATTGGAAAATCAAGAAGAAGTTGCCATATCCCCAGGGATAATTGTTGAATTTATCAAAATCCTCAGCATGTCCCAACAAATCATCTTCTATGACCTTGTTTACGTCTCTTGCCAATATAACCAAATGGGCATAACCAAACTAAGCACAATTTTTTCCTGTACTGCTTTGGAATGGTTTTATCCATGGGATCTGTCAACAAATCTGATGCTTTGTATCCACATCGAGCAATGTCAAACAACCCATCTATTTTTTACTTGCGTTTTCTTGCCTTAGATCTTTTGCGGGGTATTCCCTTGGCGATAGGTGGTTCTTCTAGATGATGGCATCTCAATCTCGTTACTACGGCAAACTCTTGAAGCCAAAACAAACTGGCATGCCACAGTAGTTGATCCAGATTTCATCCATCTTTATGCCCCCCTCCTTCGAATCTTTATCATCCCCCACATACTTGATCCTTTACTTGAGAAGACTATATACCATCCTCATATAGAAATGGGAAGGGGGTCCTTAGGCAGCTCAAGAAAGCGTCCAAAGAAGATCTTCTTAAAAAATCCATCTATATTTTTGTTCTTCATAATTTTCCTAAAATAAATAAAAAATTTCCCCATCTAACATGTAAGTACAAGTTGACCAGTTAGTTCTTCTTCTGCTTTTGGGTCATTTATCAGCATCGCAACTTGAAACCTGTTAATACTAAAAGTTTTAACAGGATCATGCTGGGATGTCGTTATTAATTCAAGCCCCATTGGTGATCCATTATCATCATGTTGATGATTATCCTCTTTCTCTTTCTCACTCTCTAATTTCTCCTCTTTCTCACTTTTATTTTCTTCATCACCATCTACAGACCCTTGTCCACCTCCCTTAATATTTTTCTCATATCTCTCCTTAGCTTCACTTTTACCTAGCTGAGATTATTTAGGAAGCTCCTTCGAATCCCTCTGTACTATAGCCTTTTTGGGGTAGTCAGACGTTGATCCACTTTCACTTTCTTTTCTTTTGGGAGACATATTTTACCTACAAACAACAGAAAAAACAAAAATTACATTACAATTGATGTATGCATAAATTTTTTAAAAAACATTACAAACACCACCAATATCGACAAACCAATAGCCAGCACCCCCACAACCACCATCAACTAATGCCACAAACACCATGAATATCGACACCACCAACAACCACCATAAACACCACAAACCAATGCCACCACAAACACCACCAAATAATGCCACCAACAATCACCACCAGTGCCACCACAATGACCACCAACACCAAAACCACAAAAACCATCCAACAATACCACGACAGTCAACGGAACACTACAATAGAAACTAGGGCTTTCTCGAGTTCTTGCTACAATTTTACTATCAAAACTCAAGATTGTAAACCTATTCTCGAAGATAATACAACTAAAAGTTTTATTTTTCATCATTAACTTAAAAGCCCTTATTTTTTAGAAAAAATAACAAATATAGAACTCTTCTCGAACCCTGTTACCTATGAAGACAAACAAAATGTCTGATATAAGCAAGAATGAAGTCGAAATAACACCTATGTGGTCGGAAATGAGAAGAAAATTGCTCTATTGTAAAGGGTTTAGAAATTTGTTGAGTAGTTGTTGTCTATACTGTATAATTGAGTGAGAAAGAGAAAAGAGCGAGAACTCGAGATTTCAAAAAATGAAACATTTTTCTCGCAAAATGGACGATTTATATGGGTTGATTTATATTTTGGAAAAGAATGACATATTTTGAAAATGTTAATTTGGTCCAAATTGATCTTAATTATTTTTTAAAATTATAAAAGACATGCATAATTTTTAACCCTCTCATCATGCAATTGCCAAAAGACTCAATTGAAGTTGTAGTTGACCCTAAGAACTCACCCTTGGTCTTAGATTAATCAATTTAGGTATTAGACTCTAACATATGAACTCAATTGAAATTGTATAAAAATAAATGTTCAACCTGTTGCATCAGATTACGCATCTATTGTAAATTATAAATAAGATTAAGTCATTTTTTACAACAGATTACGCATCTATTATAAGTGATCAAACAGATTAAGTCATCTGTTGTGACAAATTATCCATTTGTTGTAAATTATCAAATGGATTGTCATATGTCGCAATACATTACCCATCTGTTGTAAATTGTCAAATTGTCGCTACCATCTATTATAGTTGACCCTATGAGAACTCACCCCTAGTTCTAGATTGATCAATTAAGGTATTAATTGAACATATGAGGTAGTAAAAATTGGTTCATCTCAGAGTGATCGATTGACGACTATGGTCGGGAGAAACACAATACCATCTCATCATACAATTACCAAAAGACTCAATTGAAGTTGTAGTTGACCCTATGAGAACTCACCCCTGGTCCTAGATTAATCAATTAAGGTATTAGTCTAACATATAAACTCAATTAAAATTGTATAAAAATAAATGTTCAACCTGCTGCAACAGATTAACCATCTGTTGTAAATTATCAAATGAATTAAGTCATTTGTTACAACAGATTATGCATCTGTTGTAAATTATCAAAATAGATTAAGTCATCTGTTGTAACAAATTACCCATCTGTTGTAAATTATCAAATAGATTAAGCATATGTCGTAGCAGATTACCCATCTAATGTAAATTATCAAATAGGCTCTACTATCTGTTGTAGTTGACCCTATGAAAACTCACCCCTGGTCCTAGATTAATCAATTAAGGTATTAGTTGAACATATGGGGTAGTAAGAATCGGTTCAGCTCAGAGTGATCGATTGATGACTTTAGTCAGGAGGAACGCAATACCATCTCATCATCTAATTACCAAAAGACTCAATTGAAATTGTAGTTGACCCTATGAGAACTCACCCCTGGTCCTACATTAATTAATTAAGGTATTAGTTGAACATATGAGGTAGTAAGAATTGGTTCAGCTCAGAGTAATGGATCGACGACTCTGGTCGGGAGGAACGCAATATCGTCTCATCATGCAATTTCCAAAAGACTCAATTAAAGTTGTAGTTAACCCTATGATAACTCACCCCTGGTCCTAGATTAATCAATTAAGGTATTAGTCTAACTTATGAACTCAATTGAAATTGTATAAAAATAAATATTCAACCCGTTGCAACAGATTAACCATCTATCGTAAATTATCAAACAGATTAAGTCATTTGTTGCAATAGATTAAGCATCTGTTGTAAATAATCAATCAGATTAAGTCATCTATTATGACAGATTACCCATCTGTTGTAAATTATCATATAGATTGTCATATGTCGCAACAGATTACCCATCTGTTGTAAATTATCAAATAGGCATTGTCATCTATTGTAGTTGACCCTATGAGAACTCACCCCTAGTCCTAGATTAATAAATTAAGGTATTAGTTGAACATATGAGGTAATAAGAATCGGTTCAGCTCAGAGTGATCAATCGGCGACTCTGGTCGGGTGGAACGCAATACCGTCTCATCATGCAATTACCAAAAGACTAAATTGAAGTTTTAGTTCACCCTATGAGAACTCACCCCTGGTCCTAGATTAATCAATCAAGGTTAAGTCTAAAATATGAAATCAATTGAAATTATATAAGAACAAATGTTCAATCTGTTGCAACAGATAAATTTTCTGTTGGATTTAATCAAATAGATTAAGTCATCTGTTGCAACATATTACGCATCTGTTGTAAATTATCAAATAGGTGTTGCATCTGTTATGATAGTTGACTGAGCTTTGAAAATTTTCAAACAGAAATTGTCATCTATTGCACTTAGATGTTTTAAGACCCCTTTTTTTAAAAGTAATTTAGGTATTTCCTATTCGAGATAAATAAAGTTAAAATACTAAAGCAGTAAAAAATATTACTTGAATAACTCAAAAATATCTTGAGTGAGTAGACTTTTCTGGTCTTTTCAATGTCACCGTCTCCTCATGCCCCTCAAAAGTTGTTAGTAAAAAATTTGTAACCCATATCTAGAATGATACAAGACAACAATGGGAGACACGAAATTGGCTCAAAACAGTCCAAACATACACCAAAAAATAGTCCACAAGTTCAAGAGAACCAAGGACTAAGTGTCTACTCTCGGATTCAAGAACAACAATAAGAACACGATATAACAAGGTGTTTAACATCTATTTCAGTGAACAATCCCAAACTATATTACAACAATAAAATGAAGAACAACAATGTTACAACAACAAAAACCCCATGGGTTCAACAACAAGACTAGGAAAACCGAAACTAAAACAAGATACAAGATAGATAGTTAGAAAAGTGATGGTATAATCTAAAGAATCCAAGAGTATATTCCACTCTTGGACCCTTAACACTACACACAACAAACACCTAACTCCTATGTTGACACAAGAGGGACTTTACCTACTCTAAACACCAACGTCTCAAGACAAAACGCAACACAAGTGTCTCCACACTTGGAAGCCCTAGTTACGGTTGGGGGTGGCTTTTCCAAGCCCTACTAAAGTGATACATTCTCAAGAGAGAGACTTAGGTATTAAAAATATTTTTTGTCTTGACAATAATCAACCAAATGTAAAATAAACCCTAAAGAACTACTTATAGCTATTACAAAATGAGGACAAAATGACCCCCCTACCCTTAATAAGGGGAGCCTATGGAGTGTATTTTGGGCACAATGAAGTGGCAAAAATGCCCTTAATTAAGTTGCCCTAAAATGAAGTGATCCATTGAGGGTCCAAACCTAAGAGTCCTCAAGTCTTCAAGGCTCCAAACAACCTTCCACACTCGGGTTTGTTTAATGACATGCTCAAAATGAGCCTTTCTTGCATATCCTTGTGCTCTTGGGGTTACCAAGTCCTGAGCCATTAGGTGTTGGCCTCCAAATATGTCCTCTAAAGATAAGACAACCATTTGACTTGTATCATTCTCCTTTCCTTGAAAAGGATTCGACCTCGAATCCATACCTTGCAAAACAAGAGAAAGGACAAACAAGCACAACTTCCTCATGGCATGAGGGTTAGAGTTAGCAAAATAATAAACATCATCATGCCAAGGCCAAACACACAAAAAGTGGTTCAAAATAGTCCGCAAACAAGAATATAACTTAGCACACACAAGTTGCGGTTCACATAACTTAAGTATAAGTGTGTCAAACATGGATGCACGTATATGAGCAACACTCCAAAGAGGCAATGACACATTTGCCCTAGGGTTCTCTACTAAACACAAACCACCATTAACATTAAAAGGATCACAAGTCAAGTCATCATAAATATCAAGTAAGTCATTCCCATAGTTATCAAGTAGAGGTGGTGTGTTATGCAAAGGATCACAATTGACATCACTTTTCAAGGAATAGGCATAATTTGGGTTTCCCAAGCAAACAAGTAAGTCAAGTTCATATTCACCCGATTGGTTATTCCTTTCTAAGACTGCATATTCCCTACCCTTAATAGTACTCTCATCTTCCAAAAAGAGATTTCCATCTTGAGGTGGAATGTTATCACACCATAGTGGGTTAGCATCTAGGATATAGCTTTCAAGACAAGATATACTATTAATATCACCACTAGGTTCATTAGGAGTGATCATACCATCTTCAAATAAGATATTATGCCTAAGGAGAGTGGGATCTATCTCGTGGACAGATTAGGAACCTTCACTCTCTAAGGGATCATTTTCATGTTTCAAAGTGGTTTCAAATGCATGATTATCCCTATAAGTCAAGAAAACATCATAATCATTATCAAATAACAAACTCACAGGTTCACTCCTAGCAATGTCAAGAGTATCACTTCGAGAAAGCTCATGTAACTCCTTCAGCAAACTAACAACTACATCTATTTAGCTACTACTAGACACATCACAATATTTTAAGTTTGTAAGAGTGTAGGAAACTTCGTTACCTTGTAGCTTACTTGAGCTACGACCTTCATCTTGATGGAGGTTTGGGAGGTCTACTTGCTCCCTTGGAACTCCCATATGATCCAACCTTTCATTTATCACTTTCCATTAATAGGTCATAGCTTCAAGTTTAGCCAAAATAGCACTTATAGCGACATTACCCAAGGTTTGAGAGGTTGAAGCCATGGATTTCATTGTATATTGTACCTAAAAAAAACAAACTCACAAAACAAAACAATTAGTTCACAAGATCCTCACCACACACTCTCACACTTTGATCATCTCACACTCTATTTCACAAGTGTTGCAAGTCGGTGTGTAGATCGTGATGAGTTGAGGGGTGAGTCAACTCCTTGGTTGGAATGGATTCTTTGATTTAAGACTCAAGAAAGTAATGTCCGAACTTGAACAAAGAAATACTACAATTTAAAAATAATAAAAGCACAAAAATAACGCTAACATAAGCAAACGTATTCAAAAACTAATTTACAACTTAGTAGGTATTTACTAGTAGCCAATTAGTATACGAATCAACAAAATGAAACTAATAATCAACAACAAAAAACTAATAATCCAATTTGAGCCTAAAAGTTATCGTATGAATAGTAAATGTGATGTGGTAGCGACGTATTGGGTGTGGTCTTAACTAATTTTATTTTTTTCCAAAATAGAAAGTCTTGATCAATTTGTAAGTTGGAAATGGTGGGAATTGGTTTGGAGGGAAATATAAGTCTTAAAATCCCCTTTTAAATTCAAAATTGAATATTTGACTTTCTTGCACTTTATCCCTCAAGACAAGGTCCTTAAAACAAGGGAAGTGGTTGAGATGTGATTGACATGTTCTTGAGTGATTGCAAGTCTTTCAAGACAAACAAGGCTTCAACTCCTTTTCTTTACCTTTATAGATTAAGCATTCACTTTATTTTAACAACACATGAAGGTGTGAAGAATACAAGAAAAACATCAACAACCACACGGCCTAACCAACTCCACAAAAACAATAAGACCACCATAATCAGCCAAGGTCACAACAACTTCATCACACGACAATGTTCAAATCAACAACATTAGCAACATAAGCTCAAGTTTAGATATAGTCTCAAAAGTGTTAGTGAAGAGAAATACTAACACTAGAAACAACTAAACAAGTAAAAGAAACCTAGATCTAGACTCCAAAATCTCGTCCAAGACAAGAACAACAAGAACAAGAAGTTCTCAGCCAAGAACAACAAGAACGGGCAGATTACTCATTTTCTGGAATTTTTTAGTTTTCAACTCTTTTTTTTTTCAACTCTCAAGATGAAGAATAATCTTGTTAGAACAAAATCAAAGATGGCTTTGATACCAAATGATACAAGACAATAATGGGAGACACGAAATTGGCTCAAAATAGTCCAAACATACACCAAAAAATAGTCCACAAGTTCAAAAGAACCAAGGACCAAGATGGTGACCACTCTCGGATTCAAGAACAATAATAAGAACACGATATAACAAGGTGTTTAACACCTATTTCAGCCAACAATCCCAAACTATATTACAACAATAAAATGCAGAACAACAATGTTACAACAACAAGACCCCCACGGGTTCAACAACAAGACAAGGAAAACTAAAACTAAAACAAGATACAAGATAGATAGTTAGACAAGTGATGGTATAATCTTAAGAGCCCAAGATCATATTCCACTCTTGGACCCTTAACACTACACACACCAAACACCTAACTATTATGTTGACACAAGAGGGATTTTACCTCCTCTAAACACCAACTTCCCAATCCAAAACGCAACACAAGTGTCTCCACACTTAGAATCCCTAGTTATGAATGGGGGTGGCTTTTCCAATCCTTACTTAAAGTGATACACTATCAATAGAGAGACTTAGGTGTTACAAATATTTCATGTCATGACAATAATCAACCAAATGTAAAATAAACCCTAAAGAACTACTTATAGCTATTACAAAATGAGGATAAAATGACCTCCCTACCCTTAATGAGGGAAGCCTATGGAGTGTATTTTGGGGACAATGAAGTGGCCAAAATAACCTTAATGAAGCTTCCCCAAATGAAGTAAGCTATTAAGGGTCCAAACCCGAGAGTCCTCAAGTCTTCAAGGCTCCAACCAACCTTCCACACTAAGGTTCGTTTAATGACATGCTCAAAATGAGCCTTTCTTGCATATCCTTGTGCCCTCGGAGTGACCAATTCTTGAGCCTTTAGGTGTTGACCTCCAAATAAGTCATCAAAATCTAAGGCAGCCATGTGACTTGTATCATAGAAGAATACTCTCTCATTTATCCATATAGTAAGACTCAACTCATCTATCACTCTTCTTTATTCTCAATTCTCTTTATTTCCTTTTTTCCTCTCTTTTATCTCTTTTTTGAAATAAGGATCCTTTGTATCTCAACCGATCAATATCTTTTCTCGACTGAACTAGATGTTCTGATCCCTTTTCTTTTTGCACATTGTAGGTATAGTTCACTATTTCTCTTTCCATCATGTCTTCTTCTTTGTATGTCATTTAAATTAGATATTTACATCTGTTTCTATTAATGATTTACCCATTACTAGTTTCCTATTTATTGAGAAAATTGAAGGAAAGGTGACTTTTAAGTATTGAATGAACGAACCATTTTTTTATTAAAATATGCAAAAAAAAATCATCTATTGGGAGAACTTAAAAAGCCTTATTGTCAGTGTAGCTTGATAAATCAGCTGTTGGAATAGAGGAAGCAACTATTTGAAAAAATCAAACCAGTAGCAAGGTTGGTTTGATTTATTCCAACAGATGAACTATCTGTTGCAACATGTCATCCATCTATTGCAAAATGCCTCATCGTTTGAATAGATGGGTAATCTATTGCATCAGATTGGTCATCTATTAATTCACTCAATTTTGTGTTACCCTTTTGTATAGACGGAGCAACTGCTTAAAGAAATCAAACCAGTAGCAAGACTGGATTGATTTATTCCAATAGATGAACCATCTATTGCAACATCTCATCCATCTATTGTAATAGATGCCTCATCAGTTGAATAGATGGGTAATCTATTGTATCAGATTGGTCATATGTTGATTCACTCAATTTTGCGTTACACTTTTGTAATGTTCTTTTTGTTATTCTCTTGTTTGACATCAAATTTATTTCTTTTGTTTGCAGATAAAAGGAAGTGAAACTAGATCCATTTTTTCCCGACCAGCATTAAAGGCTAGAGTAAAGATGGGTTCGGAGGAATAAACTAGTTGCAGATAAAACCACTTCATATGTGGGAGAAATGTATTACAGATCAACCTATCATGGAAACACACATCCAGTACAATGATTTTATGAATGTTTGTTCTTTACCTATTAGGCGTCAATCCTTCAAACAATATATAGCATTTTACAGTTAAGATTGTTAGGTTCGAACTGGTAAGTATGAGGGACCAAGTAGGTGGTGTCGATACCCTGTTAAAATTTAATGACCGTCTATGCTTATGTTTTTGTGTCAAGTTTTGGGAAGGGTTTAAGTTTTTGGCGGCAGTGTAAATATCCAATAGTGATTGGACCGGTTTTAATGGCTCAATGGACTTCCAAAGCCTCGCACTGTAGCAAACAATGATGGAACCAATAGAAATTCCCCTGGTTTAAATTTATATGGATGGGTTGCTGGGGGAAACTATTATATAGCAGAAGGTGTTTGAGAGAATACCTGTGCGGGAAGGGGGAGGTTGAAAAGGCTAAATATCATCTCAGGCCTTATTTAAGAGGAAACAAAGGGTAGGAAGGAAAGTGTATTGAAATTGGCTAATGAAATTAACATGAAAAATGAAAAAATTAGATGAGCTGGGAATGTAAAAGTGTATCTAAAAATAAAAATCCATCAATCGTTAAAGAAAAAAAAGAATGGCCAAGAGGACTGGAGCTGGTCACTTTACTAGCGACTGCAACTAGAGAGCATGGCCTCAGTGAAGACCCATAAAATGCAGGACCAGAACTTTAAGGAAGCACCTTCGCGAGCATGGAAGGTTGTAAAATTGTCAATCAGAATTGAAACCAAAACCAACTACTCCTGAATTAAAAATATGGGATCAAGCTAAGGTGGCAATTTCTCAAGTTAAACTTGCATCCCATACCTCTTGTTTATGGCTCTAGTCAGGTCAAAGGCAGTGGAAATAACAAGGCATGGAATTTCTGCCCAACTTCAAAACTTTTTGTTTCTACTTCCATTGACCTAATCGTAGCCATAACAGAAGGTATGGTATGCAAGTTAGACTTTAGAAATTGATGCCTTGGCTTCCCTTATTTTTAAGTCAGAAGTTATTGGTTTAGGTATCAATTCTAACCGACAATTGTACCAATTTCCTCTGCTCGCAAAGCTTCTTTCTTAGATTTCTGGTCCTGCACTTTGTGAGAGTCTTCATTGAGGCCACGCTCGCTAGTTGTATTCTTAAACAAAGTGTCCAGCTTTAGTCCTATTGACCATTCTTCTTTTGCTTCAATGACTGACAAATTTTTATATTTGGATACACTTACACATTTGAAACTTATCCAATTTTTTCGTTTCTCATGTCAATTTTATTGGCCAGATTCGCTAAAAGTTCCTTACTTTCATCCTTGTGTTTCCTCTTAAACAAGGTTTGAGATGATATATGGCCTTCTCCATCTCCCCTATCCCACACAGGTATCCTCCCAAGCACCTTCTACTGTATAAAAGTCTCCTCCAATAATCCATCCATATAAATTTGGACCAAGAGAATTTTTATTGGTTCCATTGTTGTTTGCTACAGTACGAGGCTTCAAAGGCCTTTCAAAAAGTCTATTACTCCATTAAAACCGGTCCAATCACTATTGGATATTTATACTGCCGCTAAAAACTTAAACCCTTCCCCAAACTTGACACAAAAACATGAGCATAGACCGTCATTAAATTGTAACATGGTATCAACACCACCATCTTGGAACCCTTTGGCCTTATCAGTTTGCACCTATCAAACTAAACTGTATAATGTAGGATCTTGTTTGAAGGATCAGTGTCTAATTGGTAAAAAACTGCATTAACAAAATCATTGCACTTTATATGTGTTTTTCATGCTAGCCTAATCAATAATACATAACTCCCACACATGAAAGTGGATCCATTACACGCACTTTATTCTTCCTACCCCATTAAGACATGCCAGACAGTGTTGTTTATTTATCTGCACACATGTGGTGACTATTAAAAAAGAGGTGTGAATAGTCATGACTTTTTATCTTAACACATTCAAAATAGTTGATGAATCAAAATCTTCATCTGTTGCAACTGATAAATCAGCTATTGAAAGAAATCAAAATATCTCCTCCAATATATGGTCCATCTATCGCAATAGATAATCCATATATTGCAACAGATGGTAAATATATTACAACAGACCAAACATTATTTATTCATCTACATGCATGTGATGACTATTAAAAAGGAGGTGAAAAGTTGTGAATTTTTATCTAACATATTCAAAATAGCTGATGAACTGAATTCTCCATTTGTTGCAACTGATGAATCGTTGTTAGAAAAAATTAAAACATCTCCTCTAATATATGTTGCATCTGTCACAACAAATAATCTATATGTTGCAATAGATAGTAAATCTGTTATAATAGACTAGACAGTGTTTATTCATCTGCACGCATGTGATGACTATTAAAAAAAGAGGTAGTCGTGACTTTTTATCTAACATATTCAAAATAGTTGATGAATCGAATTCTCCATCTGTTGCAACTGATGAATTAGCTGTTAGAAGAAATTAAAATATCTCCAAAATATGGCCCATCTATCATAATAGATAATACATATGTTGCAATAGATGTCTCATCTATTGCACATATAAACCATCTGTAGCAACAGATGGTAAATCTGTTTTGACAGACCATCTGTTACACATATTGACAATCTGTTACAACAGATGGTAAATCTGTTGTGACAAATAGATGATCTGTTGCAACAGCTCAATAATAACGGCTATTATCAAGTCTCAAAACCATTTTGAAAAGGTGAGAAGTATTAATGTAAAATAAAAAGTCACAAATTTTCACAAAAAACAAAATGCCACCAGTTTGAATGTAATTAATACAATGGAGCTTAACAGTCGTGCCTTTTGGCCTGACACATCCAGATTCAATCCTCTATAAATAGGTCCTTTCTTAATCTTCATTCTATTAAACTTTATTTATTTCTTGCATTATTTCTTTTCGTGTGACATCTTCAACCACTTCTGTTCAAAGAGCATATTCCTTTCTCGTTGAGGTATGGTTTTTTTCCATTGTAAATCTACTGGTTGGTAGTATACATTGTATTATATTTGGACTCTTTTTCTTATTCATGCGTGTTCTAGATATGGATGATCCTGTTTGGGACATTACTATTTTGCACGACACAGTGTGGGAACTTCAGAGGCAAGTTAATGACCTGCAAAGGGAGTTGATTACCGTGAGAGCGACGATGTTCAGAGAAATACAGAGGCTGATGAGGGCCCTGCTGCTGCAAGTTAATTGATTGGCTTTCATTAATGATGATGATAATGATAATAATAATTATAATTAGAATGTGTTTTTTATTTTAGCGTATGTATTTTAATTTTTCTAAATCGGATCTATACTTGATATATTTTATTTTTCGTTTAATGAAAAATTTATTTTTAGTCAACTTTGGCTTTTTAATTCTTATTCAATTTTTGTTTTGTCTATTTCTTCTAAACATACATGTTAATGTTAACATGTCGACGGTTGGAGGTAAGGAGAAATTTTGAATCCAGTAGCAATAGCAATTTTGGTTTTTGAGTTCTTTTAATAGATGGACCATGTGTTGGAACAGATTGGTCATTTGTTGGGTGTCTATCAATAGATTATCCTTCTATTGCGATAAATTTGTCATCTATTGGAGCAAAATATTCCAGTTTGATGGAACTGTGTTGTGTTCTTCCAGCTAATTTCCATCTGTTGCCACATATTGTTAATCTGTTAAGAATAATTGGGATCTGCTATATTATTTAGTTCATGTTTTGCCTCTTTTTATTGATGCACAAGTTATTATAAAAGATATTTTATATATAATAAATGATAACATTACGTTCACAACAATGATTTAAATATATAAAAGTCCACAACAAACAACAACACAAGTTTCTGCAATTACAATGATCATAGTGGATTACGATCTGGGCATGTAGTTCTTTTGTGGCCAACACGCTTAAATATGGAGCATTTGTATATTCTTGATGAAAATAATTCTCTGACTCCACGCCTCCTATTATATGGCTTTCTTTCTGGTTTGATAGTGCTTGGGTCAATATATGGAGAAGGTATTAATCTCCCCAAAATCTCTGCAGGAACAACCCAAGATTCTTCGGGAGTCACCGGAGTAATATGCCCACTATATGCCATTTCATATTCTTCCACCGAATAAATTAAGAGGATTTGCTCATAAATTATAGGTCCATGTTTTGGATCGTATTGAGCTCAAAGTGCTGCCATGGCATGTAGACAGGGTATTTTATCCAAGTCAAAAACTATGCACATACAAGATCTTATTTGAAGATCGACCGTGGCAACATCACCATGACCGGTGATACTGAATTTGTAATCTGTTATTTTATGAGATAATAGCCTATTCCCCAAACTGATGTTTATTGATATTATTTTTTCAATTTTGAGAAAAAATTGGGTTCTTTTTAGGCCCTTGAACTGCACACGCCTTTCATTAAAAAATCGATCATACTTCTTGTTTATTACTTCAAACATAGCCTTGATGGGAAATTCTCTTTCATCGCCAAATAATGAATTCACCAATTCAGCTATGTTTTATTCCATAATATTGTACCAATACATAAGAATCACTTAGTACAACATCATACTAAATTTGTAACTCAAAAAAGACATAAAATTCATAGAATGTACCGATCTACCGGATAGAATGCCCTGCTACATCTATGAAAATCAACACATATGAGAAGTTCTAATACCTTGGGATTCATATCCATTATTTGATTGAAATGGTCTAAAAACTCCTCTCTACTACATGCTTTAGCTGCTCTATAAGAAAGGGTCATAACCCTTTCGTTGTGATAGTTGATCCAAATGTTCTCTCCAAGATGCCTGATGCAACAACCAAAGTTAGCTGAAGTGAAGAAAATTAAACCCATCTTTGGAATACTTGGATGCCTATCCAAAACAAAACACAAATCTTTGGTATCTTCAATGCAGTTTCGCAGTTCTTTAAAAAAAAATCCATAAAGGGCATCACATTCCTTGTCCACTATGCAAAATTCGACAGGAAAGATATGATTCTCCGTATTCTGCACCACCGCCGCTAGAAGAACTCCATTATACCTGCTCCTTAAGAAGGTACCATTGATAGCTATGCCTTTTCTCAAATGTTGAAAAACTTGAATCCAAGCACCATAGGATACAAAAAAGTACTTGAACGTTCGATTTTCATCAACATGCAATGCCATCTTACTTTTGGGATTTGTGGACTCAATCATGTAATGGTAGGCCTCCAGGACTGCATACCCATGCTTGTGTGTCCCCCTAACCAAGTCCTTGGTAATCCCTATGGCCGTATATATCTTCCAATAACTTACCAGGACACCCAATTTCGTAAGGAGTTGATTGGACATAACCCTTGTTGAAGGGCCTTTTCCATCGAGGAAACTACTACTAAAATTTCACCGAGGACCTTTGCTGTGGCATGAGGATTTTGGATCGAGATGTGCTTCGAACCACATATGTGATGCTTTTCAAGTTTATGAATAATGAATATATCAGAACTTGCGTACTTCACCACTCTCAACCACCACTTCTAGTTCGAATTAGCATATTTGAAGAAAAAGACATTGCTCAAATTAATCACCTTCTTTATTCTAAAATCTTTTTTCAAGAAAGAAATAAACAAAGTGGTAGATAGTTCATTCTTGTACTTGAATAATATTCCAATAAAAAAAATGGTTCCGTCGTCTTGAAGATTTCCAAACTGTGTCATTGAAAAGAACTACCCATCGTATTAGTCGCATCAACGAGCGTAGGTATTTGATCATCATCTAGAATATTCATGTCTAGATCATCCAACCTATCATCAAAGATGTCTTGTAGTTGTTCTTCTTCTACGTATTGGTTCTCATTCTCTATCGTATTTTAAACCACGTACACCCTTAACACCGGCCAGGATGAATTACTAAAATAAGTACACAATTGAACCTGATCGGTTATCTTGAAAGGCAGTACCCTCTAATTTTTAAAGGAGCTGTGCATGTAGATGATGAAGAGTTTTCCGATTGACAATTCAGTCCACAATAAATGATGATTAAGTTCATAAAATTATCATACGAAATATCACTTTGGACTGTTATAGATATCGTATCTAGCATTTTACCCTCATTCAAACGCCATACATATCGATTGTTTTTCTCAATCCATTGACCATGACAACTCACCCCTATTGTTATTGATCCCTCCATTAGTGGTACCTAAATAAAGTTATTTGTTAAAAAAAGTTAATAGTGATTTCATAGTGTCATAAATGAATCCCAACAGATGTGTAATCAATCGCAATAGATTACTTACCTAATGGGATTCATGTTATGCTCCTGAAGTTGATTTCAACAGATGAGTCATTTATTGTAACAGGTGAATCATACGTTGTAACAGACTATATATCTATTTCAACAGATGAAGTACCTATTGGGATTAATGTTACAGTACAGAGGCACCTTTGAAACTAATTCCAATAGATGAGTGACATGTTGCAACAAATAATTAACCTATTGCAACAAATGACTAACCTGTTGCAATAGATGATGATCAGTTGGAATCGAGGTCAGGTTCTATCACAACAAGTTACTAACATGTTGCAACAGATATTTATCGTCTGTTGGAATTGAGTTTAGATTTTGTGGAAATAGGTAAATAATCTATTGCAATAGATATTTACCCTATTTCAACAGATAACACATCTGTTGGAATCAAGTTCAGGTTCTGTTGCAATAGGTTACTAATCTGTTATAATAGATTTTTATCAAATTGCAACAGATAACTAATCTTTTACAACAGATGGGTTATATGTTGTAACAGATGACCATTTGTTCGATTCATGTTACAGCACTATAGAACCATAAACGTGAATCCAATATATGAGTCTTCCTGTGAAACAGATCTATTTAAACAGATGGCTCTTATGTTGCATTCATGTTTGCGTGTTATCTATTGTTAAAAAAATAGCAATAGCAGTTACCCAGAAGACAAATTCAACTAAAAATCATAATTTGACTTCCCAAAGTCTCCTATGAAGTAATTCCAAAGTGGAAAGTGATGTACGAAACAAAATTTGACCTAAGAAATTAGTCAAATAGCAATAGTAGCGGTAACAACAATGACAATGGTCAACAAAAAGAAAATGAAGATGATAATTCAGTAGAAGATGATGATAATGAAGTAGAAAATGATGAATAAAGCTGCAGCAATAATGAATAACAAAAATCGCTAAGAGAGAGAAAACAATGATGCATGAGAAGAGAGAGAGAAAGATGCCTTTTTTCCCTCCATTTTCCATTATATTAGGTAAATATTTGAATCAAAGTATAAATTTAAAAACTTCTGGGCTATTCTCAAACTTATCAAACTTTCTTAATTCATAATAAAGTAATTGTTACCTCCACTCAATAATTAAGACTTGTGTCACCTACACCTCATTTTAAAACTCATTTGTCACCTACAGCTCAAAGCTCCTAGTTTCTTTAGCTTCTACTGTAAACTCAACACTTTTTTCATTTGCAAAGGTCCCCACTCAATCATATTGAAGTGAAAGGTTCTGGTTTTGTGTATGTTGACACCCGATTTTGACCGTCTGATACTCCTTTTAGGCTGTTGTTTTGTCAAAATCATTAATTTCAAATATTACTATTTTTTACAAATTATTCTTGTATCAAACAAATATTGACGTGTCATGTTCATCATTTAAAAATATACAAAGTATTTCATTACTTTTATTATCATTTTTTGCAATTTATCAATTTAAATGTAATATTTTTATGTAATTTGTTAATATTTTATTTAGTATTCACACTTAAAATTTTCTAATCTATTGTCTATTATTATAATAATAATTATTATTATTATCATTATTATTATCGGTAATTTTAAATTTTGTATTCATAATTTATAGGTGTCTATTTTGAATTATTGTTATCGTTGATTTTAAAGTAATATATTATGTGTCGTATTTTATTTACACAATTTATTCCTAACTAATTTGAGAATAATTATATTATTTATTTTAGTATTATTATTATTGTGTTAAGAGAAAATGTACTGTTTCCACCCTAAACTATACATGAAATAGCTAAGACACACTCGAACTTTAGGAGAGTCCTATTACTCCCTGGATTAATTAAAATCGTATTTTTGGCAACCTTAGTGCCTACGTGGACCTTCAGTGTGTTGATTCACTGATGTGCCACGTATGTACCACGTAGGCACAAAGATTACCAAAAATACAATTTTAGTTAGTCAAGGGGGTAATAAGACCCTCCTAGAGTTCGAGTGTGTTTCAGCAATTTCGTGTATAGTTCAGGTGGAAATAGAGTATTTTTCTTTATATTAATCCGGAGTCCAAGTCAATTTAATTTTATCCAATTTATTTATTTTCTAGCCTGATTTTGCCAATTTATAACAATTTTAGCCTAAGTTTATCCAATTTATTACAATCCTAGCCCAAATTGTGTCCAATTGAACTCAATTTCAAATTCCATTCAATTTTTTGGACCAAATTCTTAATCTTTAGATTCAGCTGTTGATCAACATTAATCGAATGGCTGGGTTCAAACTCTTTCCTTCTTTTCTTTTAAAACACCAAAACCCTAATTTATTCTAACAAAGCTGTTGCATATCTCTACCCTTGCTTTCTCTTTCCTCTTTCTTCTAGCCGCCGCCTGCCACCATCGGTGGATCGATGGTTGGTGGCCAATCCTTTTTCCCTTCTTCTCATCGACATTACCGTCCTCTCCTTCCCCACTGGCGAGCAAAATAGAGTCATCTCTGACTCCCACAGCCCTCACCCACTGCTCCACCAACAATGATACTGTAAAAACTTGGAAGACACAAAATTGGCTCAAAACAGTCCAAACACACTCCAAAAATAGTCCACTAATTCAAAGAACCGAGGACCCTTTTGGAGACCATTCTCGGATTCAAGAATGCAATACAAGAAGGACAATATTACTAGGTGTTTGACACCTTTACAGCCAACAACAAACTAAGTTAACAACACAAGATTAAACCACAATGAGAACAACAATAACAATAAAAACGGCTTCACAATACAAGATACAAAATGGATACAAGATTAAAAAAGGAAAAGGATAGATAGATAGATAGACCACATGAAGGTATAATGTTAAGAACCCAAGAATGGTAACTCTTGGACCCTTAACACTACATACAACAATAAACCTATCTCTTACAAAGACACAAGATCGGAATCCACCTCTCTAACATCAATGTTTCCAAGCAATCAACAACAAAGAGAATCCACCCTATTGTTGTGTCCAAGTTTCGGTTTTGCCTCATCAAGAGAAGAGAGGACTTTGTGTTTTTCAAGTGTTTCTCACTTCAACATCCATAATAATCTAAGTAAATAAAACCCTGCATTGTTCTTTATATAACTATTACAAGATATAAGTTAAAATGACCAAAAGGTCCTTCAAAGAGTGGGCTTCCCATCAAGTGTAAGTTATGGGCTGATTTTGGTGTGTTTTGGGCCTCTTCTAACTTAAATTGCACACACCAAGTCTCGAGACCAATGCGCACCCTTATAAGTCTATATTCGTGATTATTTTTGTATCATGATACAAGAAGCACAAGGTAAACACGAAACAAACACCAAATCAGTCCACAAGTTTGAAGAACCGAGGACCCCTTTGGTGACCACTCTCGGATTCACTACAACAACAATGAAAACACAATAACAACAACATATTGAAGGTGTAAATACACCAAAACAGCAACAATATGGTGAGATGGACAACAATAACAAGATAGGAACAACACAGGGTTTTACTAACAAGAGATAGAAACGGTTACAAGAACACAAACTACTACAAGATTACAATAAACGTAAAGGGATAGTTAGATAGACTTAATGAAGGTTTAATCTTAAGAACCCAAGAGCATATTCCACTCTTGGATCCTTAACACTACACAAAACATTCACCTATCTCTTACGAAGACACAAGGTCGGAATCTACCTCCCAAGCGTCACGTTTCCAAGCCATGAGATCAACAAGAGTGATTCCACACTCTCTATGCCTAATTTCGGTTTTGATGCCTCAAGGAGAGAGGACTTGTGTTTCTTTGTGTTTCAAGACTTACAACATCATGAATAATCTAAGTCTACTACAATGTTCTATTTATACTAGGTTACAAATAAAATACAAAATGTCCAAAATGCCCTTTTAAGAACTAGGCTCCCTTCAAGTGTATTTAGGGGCTGCCTTGTTGTGTTCCAAGGCTCCTTTTTACACTCCAAGTGTGAGATTAGGGTTGGTTTGGTATGTTTTAAGTCCTTCACTCGCACACTCCAAGCCCCGGATTTATTACATTCTCATATGCGTCCATCTTCGTGGTCGTACTTGTATCATCCTCCCCTCCTTAAAAAGGATTCGACCTTGATTCCATGCTTTGCAAAATCAAAGAGAGATAAACAAGCACACTTCCTCATGGCATGAGGGTTAGGATTAGTAAAAATAAACAATAATGGTATACACTCAAAACACTCAAAACAATCCACACCCAAAAAAGAAACTGAAGACCCTTTGAGTTCAAGTCTCAGCCAACAACAAATCTCGACATGCCAAGGTGGTTCATATTTGACATATAACCAAGAGTCCTTAGTGTTAAACATTATGAAGCCATCGAAAAATTCACCAAGGACTTGGCTATGATAAGCACCCAAAAGAAACTCACCTAAGCCAAGAGTAAATCTTCCCCACTCTAAGATGGCACCGGGATCAAATGGGAAGAATGGCCATAAACACGGTTCTAAGCAACACACCCATTTCCCATAGTCTTTACCACAACTACACAACCTACTCTCTACATTGGAATACATATCATCATAAGAAAAGAGAGAGTAGAGAAAGGTGGCACTCAATTCTACTTCTACTATGGTGTCCTCAGAAAAGCCACACAAAGTAGAAGAAGTAGTTTCCAAGACCACACATTCCTTACCCTTAAGAGTACTCTCATCTTCCAAGAAGAGATTTCCATCTTTAGAAGGAATGTTGTCACACCATAGTGGGTTAGCATATATGCTATAGCTTCCAAGGCAAGCTATACCATCATTTTCGCCACTAGGTCTATTAGGAGTGTTTAAACTATCTTCAAACAAGACATTGTACCTAAAGAGCGAATGATCTAACCCGTGGACAGATTTGAAACTTTCACTCTCTAAGGAATCATTATCAAGTTCCAAAGATATGTCAAGAACTGATTAACCCTATAAGCCAAGCAAACATTAGAATCCTTACAACAACATAGGCTCACTGGTTCACTCCTTTTTTCTTGACAAACATTTTCAAATTCTTCACTCATTTGAGACTCATTAATCACATCACACATATTCTCAAGTAGTGGGCAAGTTTTACACACAAGTTGGTCAACATAATTTTCATATGATGATGTACTTTCATTCAACACAATAGCTTCAACACTAGGTGGACACCAATCGATCTTACTAGAAGAGTCGATTCGGTCATCTATAGGATCAACTAGTGTATCCACTCGCACAACCTTTACATTATCTACAAGTGGTAAGCAATCAATATACTTATACGTAGGTAAGCTACTACTCACACTCAACGGCTTATTAGTCACATGTTCATCATCCACATGTACCAAAGTGTAAGAGATAGCTATTTTATATTGACGTTCATGAGTATGTTCATCTTTACCTAGGTATGAAATTCCTTCACAAGTTTGGGCAGCAACTTCCTTCGGGAAGATCTCACCGCAAGGTGTTTGGACCTTAGATTTTGAATTTGTTGGGATAAGTGTGGATACCAATTGGCATAGCCTTTCAATGTGCCATTTAATGTCTTTAATATTGTCGGTGATGCGGTCAAATGTGGAATTGAGATTGGTGGTATCCATGGTACCTAAAAGAAAAGACAACAACGAACAACAAAACAAACAAACTTGTTAGCTTAAAAATGCCTCACCACACTATCACTTTCAATTTTTACCTCACACTTGGTTTCACAAGTGTTGAAAGCTAGCTTGTATTTCGTGAGTGATTGAGGGAGAAGTCCACCTTGGTCCGGAATAGATTTTCGTTCGAGTTGACTCAACGAAAATTTTCTTATAGACTTGAACCAATAAGATACAATGAATTCACAAAAGATAAAAGCACACAAAGAACGTTAACACAAACAAACGGACACAAAACTAATTTACAATCTAGTAGGAGTTTACTAGCTTGTCAATTAGCGTTCGGACCAATCAAACGAAACTACGGAACAATAAAAAAAACTAAGAAAATCTGAAATTTGAGCCAAAATTATTGTGTGAACAGTAACAATAATGATGTGGCAACACGTAATTGGTTGCGGTTTCTAAAAATTTTTGTCGACCAATCTCAAGTCTTGGTCAATTTACAATTTAGGAATTGGTGGAATTTGTTTTAAGGAGGGAAATTAAAACAAATCTTGGAGCCTTTTCAAATTCAAGTTTTCAAGACTTTGACTTTCTTGTATTTCTCCTTATAACATGGACCCTTGTTTTATGGAAAGTTGTTGGAAAGTGGTTGAGATGTGATTGACTATTTGATGAGTGATGGTAAGTCTTTCAAGACTAACAAAGCTTCACCCCTTTTTCCTTCACCTTTATAGATCTAATGTTCACTTTATATTAACAAGCTATGAAGGTTGTGAAGAACTTCAAGAACAATATCACCAATCACCAAGAACAACCAACAACAATCTCCAAAAATACCACAATTTTCACACGGCCAACTTCCAATTTTCACAATACAATATCTTTAACACTTGGCCAAGACAACTACAATTTCAACAAAATGGTTCTTAGCCACCAATGAACAACAATATCACGTGGACAAGTTTAGAAAAACAACAAGATAAAGACCACAAGGCCAAAACAGTCCACCACAACAATGTTTCAACAACAATTCGGCCAAGCCTTATGTTCACGAAAACAACACCAACAATGTAAGCTCAAACTTAGGTTTAGACTCAAGAGTATTAGAGACGAAGAAAAATAATACTAGAAACAACAAAACAAGTAAAAATCTCGGCCAAGACACAATAATAACACAATTTCGGCCAAGAACACAAAATGGACAAATTTGCTTCTTTTTTATTTTTCAGTTTTCTAACACTTTTTTTTAAAATTTTCTATCAAGCAAGCCCAAGATTGATCTTGTAGGAACAAGATCAAGCCATGATTTGATACCAAATGATACAAGAAGCACAAGGGAAACACGAAACAAACACCAAATCAGTCCACAAGTTTGAAGAACCGAGGATTCCTTTGGTGACCACTCTCGGATTCACTACAACAACAATGAAAACACAATAACAACAACATATTGAAGGTGTAAATACACCAAAACAGAAACAATATGGTGAGATGGACAACAATAACAAGATAGGAACAACATAGGGTTTTACTGACAAGAGATAGAAACGGTTACAAGAACACAAACTGCGACAAGATTACAATAAAAGTAAAGGGATAGTTAGATAGACTTAATAAAGGTATAATCTTAAGAACCCAAGAACATATTCCACTCTTGGACCCTTAAAACTACACACACCATTCACCTATCTCTTACGAAGACACAAGGTCAGAATTCACCTCCCAAGCATCACGTTTCCAAGCCATGAGATCAACAAGAGTGATTCCACACTCTCTATGCCTAAATTTTGGTTCTCCAGCCCCAGAGCTCCGCCCCAACGCCGCCATCACCATCCCACTGGTTTTCGCCGGAGTATATTATAATTTGCAACAGCTTTGTAAGAATCCGGCCAGGTTTGGTCTCTTAAGTAAATTCCATAACAGTTTATTATTGTATTTTAATTTTTTTTTTTATTTTCTGACTGTTCTATTAAATTCAAAATTTATGAAATTTGACTGGGAATTCTGAGTCAAACCTTTCAATCTCGTGTGTTTATGTGCTTGGATTGACATATGTGAAAATTCCCCATTTTTACAATTCTTCATGTAACTCTAATTTTATTTTTACGAGTGAGTACTGATTGTCTATGTGATATGCTGACATTTCATCAAGCCATTTTGGTAAATTTGGATTCAGTGATCAATTGTTACTGATGATTTCCCTAAAATTAGGATAGAAAGCCTGTTTAGCATAATAATTGCTACAAAATTTGAAGATAACCAATACATTTGCCTTAATTGCTTTCTTTTAGGTGAATTTTGGTCAACCTTGGTACTTAAACATTTATGGTAAAAAATATATGACTTATATGTGTACTTAACCAATATGTTGAGTTGTTCTGCTAGAATGACTTTGCGTTATCATGTTTAAAATTTAATTAAGCGTGGTAAGTGTGTGGAGACTGGGTTGTATTGTTATTCTTATGGAGAGTTTGGTATATTGATATGCAGTGAGAAATGCTTGTTAGTGCTTGATATTAAGTTCGTGTGAAATTGGGATAAATAAACCAAGACATGTGCTTTATTGGTTGTTATATTGAGGTGCACATCCTGTTTTGCTTTCTTAGATATCATGAAGTGTGGTACTGTTGATACCTTTTGAGAGTTAAGAATGTTTTGGATGAATGACATATTAAGTGAGTATTGTTGAGTAAGACTGAAATATTTGTTCCCTATGAGACATGGTGGCACAGATACTTGCATTGGAGTCATAGTGTTGTTATATTTAGCACTTTTTATAGTCTGACTTAACATATCCTTATGCAGAATGAGTTTAAAAGAAAGAAAAAAGAAATATTAGCTAATCAAAGTGCATCAGTTATGGATGGAGACACTAATTCAACAAGTGAGCCTGCTCAGTTAAGTGAAACAGATATCTAGGTTCAATCTGTTGGTGGAAAGAAAAAAGAAAAAGTCAAAGGTTTTGGCTCCCTGGATCGAAGTGTAAAGGCATCTAACAATTCAACATCAACTTTTTGCAAAAAAATTGATGAGATGGTTAAGTCTCAGGTGGATGTGATTTGTATGCTCAGTTGCAGAATGAGTGTCTCAAAAATAAGAGGATGTGAATGTTATGAACTATGTTTGAAATATTATGTTATGGACCATTTAAGAATCATACATTAGTGATGTGAATGTTAGGAATTATGTTTTTTTGTTAGCTCTAATGGTTTACATTAGACTTGTGTTGAATGATGTTTTTGAGTATTATTGGAGGTTTCGAAAAGATCTTTAACTATTGGTGAAATGATTCTAGTGATTTACCTGTGAATTATTATTTGGAGATTTCCATAGGGATGTACATGCTAAATAGTCATAAAAAATTTCTTGAGATAATTTGTTCTTGAGGATTTACTTGGGGCATTTCATACGAATTTTCTGGCAAAATAGTTTCATAAATATTCGCAAAAATTATTTTTTGTTAAGTAGGAATTTTTACCTTTAAACTTCCTTCGGATTTACTTGGGGATCTTCATGGGGAATATTTGTGAATTTTTTCATGGAAATTCGTAGGCATATTCCTTTTTGTATGAAATTTTACCAAAGAATTCATGCAAAATTTTGATAGTTAATCATAAATAAATCCGTAAATAACGTAGCTGCGAATTTATTTCCGCAACTAAATTACCTAGGAATTTTATAAATAGGTAATAATTACCTACAAATATTTTTCCTTTGGATTCTAATTGGTAAGAAAATCCGTAGGTAATCAAATTACTTGGGGATTTTACCGTATTATCCCTAGGTAATAAGAACTTTTCTTGTAGTGCGTTTGTTTAGGAGAAAGATTTGTACCTGCCCCAGTAGAACTGATTCTACTTCGGTTGCATGCATTCTTTCCACTATAGTTACCTCCTCTTCTTGGTCACCTTATAGTGGTGAATCCTGGAAAGGAGCAGTTGGAGGAGATGGGGGTACATGCATAGGGCTGCTGAATCCAAGGTGGCAGACCTTGTTGTAGCTAGGGTAAAATGGGAACTCCATCTGAGTGTTCAAAGGTGGAGGGAGTGGAGGATGGACCACTAACCAACGGTTCTACATGAATGCATCAAGACCAAGCCTCATTCCCTTCATGATAATTTGTGCCAAATCCATCGGGTGTTGTATCATTATCAGAACCTGCTCCCCGTTGATATGAAGATTTAAGGTTAGAGCATGACCCATCAAGCCCATCTCCAGCAGAAGCTGGATGGTTGAGGTAGTTGTGGGTTCATGGACGTGTAGATTGCTCAATTCTGTGGAGAGTTTTCCATCGGTATAGTATTCTCCATGGAAACAAGGCGTATTAGGTTATGAAAGGAACCTAGAGGGGTATGATGGATGTAAAGCCTTGTATAAGGGAAAAAGGTTCTGTGGATTGGCATTATATAATGTATCAGTGGTATTTAAGCCATAGTCATTTATGGATGCAGTGAAGTTTATATTTGGAGAAAGGATGACACCTGGCAGAATATTTTGTACAATATTTGGCTGCACAATTACTGTCGTTGGACTTACCCTATAAGGGAAATCATTAGCATGATTTTGAAACATTAAAGAGGAGATATTGGCTGGAAAGTCAAAGGGTTGGGAATTGGGTTTACCATCAATACTACTACTAGAAGAGTAAGGAAACTCTTGCATAATAGCCATGTGTGATGGAGGGGTAGAAAAGGTTGAGAGTAACTGTGTGTGAATGGGTACGAAAGTCTCTATTTTACTATCATCCTCATTCATTAAGTCATTAAAAGAGTTTTTTGCATTTATAAGATTATTGTGATGCATATTTTTTATTTTATTATTTTGGACAGAGTTATTAGCAATTTTTTTCGGTGATGGATTATCAGAAATATCAGGTAATAATGAATTTATAGTATTTGAGGGGCCCACCTGATAGCCTTGAGATACTATTGGAGGATTTTCACAAGGATGTGAATTAGAATTTGATAGTGATAACATACCTAGGGATCCAGTAGCCGCCGCTGGTAGATCGGTTCGGTGAGCAATTGACTTACCTTGGTTTTGTATGTCTCTCTTTGTAGTTGTATTTGATTTTGACCATTTAGGTGATTGGCGCCATGATTGTTTCCTGAATTCCACTAATTTCCATTCTAAATCTGCATTTGGAGCAGGTGTATTTGACTTCTATGTTTGGCATACTTTTTGAGTTAATTGGGTATGAGGACAGAACCTGTGTTGATGTCCAAGCCTGCCATAAGTAATGCACAAGAGGTTGAAGCCCTCATAATTTATGATCGATCCTAGCCACGAGGACTCGAATCTAGATGCGGAAAAGTAAAGATAGAGGGATAGGATAGTGATGATAGAAAGATAGACAAAAAATTGATAACAAAAGGGCAATCTAAGGGTATGTCAAACCCTAAAACCTCCCTTAATGGATTATGAATGATCACCTAGCTCTTCCGTGACCGCAAAAGGGATTAGATCCTCCTTACAACCAACGTTTCTAAACAAGGTTCAACATATGTTTTTCCAAGCACTTAAACACTCCTATGGAGTTCTCATGAATACTTCATGTAAATTAATAAATAAAAACTTACTAATGAAATATCTAAGGCACCTATTTATAGTAGTTGCCTTTGCACAACTAACCTATTACAAAAATATTCCAAAAGTGGCTATTTTGGAAATAACCCACAAGGGCTCTCTTTATTCCTGTGCCAGGGATTTCCTCGGTTCCAAGCTATCTTCCAAACACGACATTTCTTTATTAGGAGCTTGAAGAAGGGCCTCCAAGAACATTCTTAGATCCTTAGGGTGATCAAGGCTTGGACTTTCTCATGTTGAGCTCGAGTTGTGTGATCAAAAGTGTTGATGCCCGTGTGACTTGTATCATCCTCCCTTTCTTGAAAAGGATTCGACCTTGAATCCAAACTTGCAAAATCAAAGGAAGGACAAATGAACACAAATTCCTCATGGCATGAGGGTTAGGATTAACATAAGCAATCATTTCATCATGCCAATGTTGCACACACGTAAGATATAACCAAGGATCCTTCGTGCTAATCATTAAAAACATGTTGAAAAGAACACAAATGAGTTAGCTATGGGAATCACCAAGAGGTAAGGAAAGCACAAGGTTCATAATGGCATCACTAAATCCAAAAGGTAAGGTTACCTTTATCTTTGGATCCATAAGACACAATTGCTTCATCACCTCTTTAAGAGACCACATCAAGTGTAGAGCCTCAATTGGTATTAAAGTCCACAAGATGTATATAGCAATGTCAATCAAATAAGGGGACCAACCAACATATTTTATAACTCCACATAAAACAAATCCAAGATTAACATGGATTTCATCATAGGAAAAGAGGTAGTATAGGAAGGAATCAAGTATAAAGGTATCATCCAAGGCTCTATCATCTGTAAGATTGCCATTTGGCTTAAAAGATATAGCACATAAGGCACACAAGGATGGAATCAAGACATTTAAGCACATATGACTTTTTCCTTTCAAGTAAATCATCAACTTGTCATCCATAAGTTGGGGTTCATGTAACTTAGGCACAAGTGTGTCAAACAAGGATGCAAAGTTATAAGAAACACTCAAATGAGACAATGACACATTTTCCCTCAGGTTCTCAAGAATGATACCACCTTTGAGAAGGTGGTCATCATCTTTACTCACATAATGAGGAAGGGTATCACACGAATGGAGTTCATCCAAAGTAATTTCAATGAAAGACTCTCTCCTTGACCTAAAAGTGGTGAAACCTTGGTCAAGAAGGGAAACACACAATAGTGAACTCTCTTGGAGCTTTTCATGGCTCTCCTTCTTTGAAAACCCTGCATCTTGGTTGGAGTTCTCTCCTTTACACAATGTTGGTCCCTCTAGTGGATTATGAATCCCCGAGAAAGACTTCTCATCATAGGAAAGGATACCAACACCCTCAATTAAACTTTGTTTGTCATGTAGACCAAGCAATTAGGTGGGTGTGCCATAATCACCTTATCCAAATTTGGCACCAAGGTCAAATGGAAAAAGTTGCCATAGATATGGGTCTAGACAACACTCTTTTCCCCACTAGTTTCATCCAAACTAAAAGATATACTCTCCTCATTAGCATAAACATCATAAAAAACAAAGGGAGAGTAGAGAAAGGTATCACTCAAGTTAACTTCAACTAAGGTTCCCTCATGCACGTACTCACTGTTAGATTCAAAATCATCATCATGAGTATTCTCAAGAATAAGGTCACACAAAGTAGAAGAGGAAGCAATTTCCAAATAGCTAATACTTTCTCTTTCAATGGAGGAATCCTCAAGTAGACACATACTACCACCAATATCAAAGGAATTATTACTTAGGCCTTCACAAGAAGTAAGAAATTCATCCTTATAAGTATCAAACATAGGTGGGGTATCATATAAAGAATCACATCCATACTTATTTTCTAAGGAATAATCACTTATTGGGTTTCTTAAAGATTCAAACAAATCAAAGTTATCATCACCCAATTGATTATTCCTTTCCAAGACTTCACATTTCTTTTCCTTAAGAGTACTCTCATCTTCCAAGAAGGGATTTCCATATTTAGAAGGAATATTATCACACCATAGTGGGTTTTTATATGGAATATAGCCATCAAAATGAGCTATATCAACAATGCTATCCACACCACTAGGTAATTCACTAGGAGTGAGCCCATCATCTTCAAACAAGATATTGTTCTTAAAAAGAGAAGGATCTATCCATGAAGAGGATGTGGAGCATGCAAGTCCATTCTCTAAAAGACTATTTTAAAGTATCAACGATATTTCAAGCACTTGATTATCCCTATGAGCCAAGCAAGCATTAGGATCTTCACTAAAAGACAAGCTCAAAGGTCACTTCCATTTTCTTGAGCAACTTTCTCAATTTCATCACTCACTTGAGGTTCTCTAATCACATTAAACACATCCTCAAGTGGTGGACTAGTTTCGCACACAAATTGATCAACACAATTTCCACAAGATGATGTACTATCATCCAACACAACACAATGGCTTCAAAACTAGGTGGACACAAATTGATCTTACAAGAAGATTTAATTCGGTCATCAGCAGGGTCAACTAATGTATCCATACTTACAATATATACATCAACATCAAGAGGCAAAGAATTAATAGACTCACATGTAGGTAAGCTACTACTCACACTCAATGGGATACTAGCCACATAATCATCATTCACATGCATAAAAGTGTAAGAGTTAGCTATGTTACTGTGAAGTTCTTGAGCACATTCTTCTTTACCTTGGTGTGAAGGTCCTCCACAAGCCTTAAAAGTATCTAAGACTTCCCTTGTAAAGTCTTTAAAGGGAACCTTCTCTTTCGGTACTTGTTATCCTCCACTTTCCATGTTAGTACCTACACACATGTCCTTATTAATAGAAGGACAAACAATGTTAGCTCCGATTGGTGGCAACCTCTTACTTCACTCCTCACAACCTCTTCTTTTTTCTTTCTTAAGTTTCCACCTTGCACACCCTTACTCCTCTCAATCTTTTGTCTCTTATTTTCATAAGTCTTAGAGTAAGTGGTCATCTTTCCTTGAGATTTAGAGGGGTAGGTGGAAGGAGATGATTTCCTCATTAGTCCTTTGCAAACTTAGGCCAATTTTGCACATTTGGAATTTTGTGTTGTGCAAACCAATCGGCACCCAAACATATGTGTCCACATTTCAATGGGAATATGTCACACCGCACCTTCTCATAATAGACATCTCGAGTGAATAAAACCTTCACGCACTCAAAAACTCTATAGCCTTCTAAGAAGTATGGGAAATTCTTGGATATTCGTGGTATCCCTAGATAATCAATCATAAGAGGAGTTATGTAGTTTGCATGAAACCAATCATCAAGTATAAGAACACATCTTAGAACTCTACAAATCTCTACCTATATTGAACAAGTTGGTCTTCTTGGATCACTATTATAAAGCTTTATGTAACCCTTCAGCACATAGATTGCCCTCAAGAACTCTTTCGAGGCAACCCATGTTTGTGTAGGATTCCTTGAAAGTTTAAACCATTCTAAGGTTGTACCTTGAATGTACTTAAGGCCATATGTAGCTTGTTCAGCTTTACTCATAGCTTAATCCTCTAAGACTCTTTCATATTGTCATTCCCAATCAAGGTAAAATTTGGGATCCCATTCTCCTTTGAGGATGGATAGAGTTGGAAGACATTGACTCCTACTATACTCTCTATACATATCTTGGTTCCCGCTTCCACACATTTGATCATGGATATATTCATAACCCCCATAATCCCCATCTTCTTCGTAGCCATAACATTCTTCACCATAATCACAGTCTCCTATGTCGTAGTCACAATTATACGAGGCTATCAAAGATATATTCCCCTTATATCACTTTGTACCTACAAAAATGAAAAAATAAGATTAGTAGTAAATCACCTCACCAATACTCATATGAACTAACTTTTGTGATCCTCATAATTGGAGCGGCGAATGTTGAAAGTTGCTTATACTTCGATGGATAATAAGGTGTCAATCACTATTTTGCGTCCGAAGTGGATTCTTGTTTGAACGACTCAAAGAAATAAAAACTATTGACAGACTTAAATTAAGAAATCACAAACAATTAAAAAGAGAAAAGCTTGAAAGAAAATGGACGATGAAATAAATGGGACTCGAGAACTAATCAATTAACTTAGTAGATGAATTACTAGTTGATGAGTAGTTTAAAGATCAAAAAAAGAGATTGGGAATCAAGAAATTGAAACTTAGAAATCAAACCTTGAGGAATGGAGCAATTAAAGTGTTGAGATATGTTTAAGAACTTGAATTAATGTTGGGGCTGGTTTGTGTTCAAGTTCAGGTAATCCGCATTCAAAACTGGTAGAGGTACGTTCAAAGGGGATACCTTGAGGTGTGGCCTCACCTTAAGCATATATGGGGAGCATGTTGGATGCAGAAGGAATCTGCTCCTGATCTGTGGTCAATCTGCTGAAGCAGATGCAACACAGATCGAACTAGTGTAGTTTGCTCCTAACCTGCGGCCAATCTGCTGAAGTAGATGCAACACAGATCAAACCAGCGTAGTCTGCTCTTGACTTGCAGCCAATCTACTACCAATCTGCTGAAGCAGATGCAGCGCAGACCAAAGCAGTAAGGCTAGAATTTTCACGTGTTTTGCCTAGATGTGGGCCCTCTTTGCTTCTCCCTTTTGGAATATTCTCTTGAATCTTCAAAAAGGTGCTTGTACAAACACTTTTGTACAACTTTTTCTTCACTTTTGAGGACCAAACAACCATCTTTTTCCAACAGTTCCTCTTGAAGATTTGAATTTCTCAAGAACACCAAAACTTCAAAAAACTTTATTTCTTCAACCGTTAATCGAAATACGATGAAATTTTGAACCAAGGCTAATTTCAACCTTTTAAACATATTCCAAGAATTATTTTTTTCAAATTCTCAACCAATAATTTCAGATTTTTGAACCCGCTTCACTTCTTTAAGTTCAAGCTCTTAACAATGATATCTCACTCAATTTGACTCCGATTTCTCTCAAATTTGAAACCTAGACTCCTATAGTGTTAGAGAACACAAATCTAATACTAGAAACACATGAAAAACACAAAATCAAAAACTCAAAAATTGAAACACCCTAAAAACGTTTTGGAACTCTATTTCTATTTTTTTTCCTAATTTTTTTTATGATTTTCAAGATAACAAATCCAAAACTAGAATCGTGGAAACGATCCTAATCTCGGCTATGATACCAAATGATACGATCCTAGCCACAAGGACTCAAATATAGACACGAAAAAGTAAAGATAGAGGGATAGGATAGTTATGATAGAAAGATAGATACAAAATTGATAACAAAAGGTCAATCTAAGGGTATGTCAAACCCTAAAATCTCCCTTAATGGATTATCAATGAGAACCTAGCTCTTACATGACCTCAAAAGAGATTAAATCCTCCTTACAACCAATGTTTCTCCACAAGGTTACGTTCAACATATATTTTTCCAAGAACTCAAACACTCCCATGGAGTTCTCATGAATACATCATGTAAATTAATCAACAAAAATTTACTAATAAAATATCTAAGGCACCTATTTATAGTATTTTCCTTTGCACAACTATCCTATTACAAAAATAGCCCAAAAGTGGCTATTTCAAAAATAACCCACAAGAGCTCTCTTTATTCCTGCGTCATGACTTTCCTCGGCTCCAAGCTATCTTCCAAACACAACACTTCTTTATTAGGATCTTGAAAAAGGGCCTCCAAGCATATTCTTGGATCCTTAGGGAGATTAAGGCTTGGACCTCCTCATGTTGGCCTCGAGTTGTGTGATCAAAAGCGTTGATGCCCATTTGACTTGTATCAATGTATAACTTGTTTGTGAGTTCCAATAAACACATAATGAACTAGGGGTTGCTCTATCGGTACTTGGACACACAGTTAGGCGTATCTCCCCCTAGATATTGTAGATGTACAGGTATCTATTTTCAGCAGCGAGCTTACTTTTTGTCCAACCATATGCAGGATATCTAAATTATAAAATTTACTTGGCAATTTCGGAAGATGAATCCAAACTGCCGTGGAAGAGACGTTTGCCCTTGAGGCAACAAACTTTGGTTCCGATCGTTGTACCGATAGAAATATATTTAGTACAAATAACCTTAGATATTAATTGTTTTTTCTTTAAATTAATTATTTAGACACAACGTAAAAATTATTTAATAGAGGTACTATAATAAAGTAGCTATTTTATTAATTATTTTTCTTAATGAATGTGCCAAGTCAAAAAGTGACAAGTAAAAGCCAAAAAAGAGAATAATGTTATAAATGTATTACCATATATAGTGAATGTCTAATTTACCATATATAGTGAATATCTATTTATGGAAAAGTTAGAAACCCATCAAGAAACCTCTCAAGAGAAATAATAATCACCCTCTCTTCTCTCTCTATTCTTTTTCTTCTTTGCTTTATATTTTATAGCACATTATCAGCATGAGACTCTACCAAACTAGGTGATATTACAAATCTAAAAGTAATTTCCAGATTATTAATTCCTTATGCTATTTGTCTTTTGCTACTAATGATATAATTATTATTGGATTTAAGGAAAAATAATTGATTTGAACTCACTTATGCTTTGAACTTGTGAAGAACAATATTGTTAAAGATATGATGATGAATTTAAGTCTCATCTCATTAAGAGAGTAAGACATTTGGTTAAAATTTTCAATGCATCATGAAGATAAGATGTTGGGTTCAAGTCTCATAGAGTTATAGCCTATGGCGCCTTTTTATATGGATAAGATATTAAGTTTGAATCTCAATACAGCATATTGATGATATTATGATGTATAAGGAAAAATAATGGGTGTTCGTAAAAAGTCATGAGACATGTCCCATTAAATATGCTTTATTCTCTGAAGTGAATATGGTAGCAGTACATAATATGTCTGAAAGAAGACAATTGATTGAATGCACGAATATAAGCGTGGAGGGACAATATGATAATAATCATCAAAAGTGATACTATTTTCACACGCTTATTATGATTATTAGATATGTTAGAGAAAATTTCTCTACAACCATATGTATGCCTTGATTTGTTCATGAATTAGCAATATCTTAAAAAAGACTATAAGCTATCATAATTTGTTAGGCTTAAGGCACGATTATATTCCATTCCTGGGGAATGAGAAACGTATTAATGTAAATGTGCACTTGATTGTGATAGTATCACAACTCACCTCTGAAAGAGGCTGAATAATTTTGAAATCTACTTACGAAGTAGTAAATCTAAAATTTATTCATGTAATAGTAAATCTAAAATTTACTAAAGAAAAAAGTATGTACCATGGTAAACTTGGAGTTTACTAGTATAAAAGTTCATAAATTGATATGAACGATTGCAACATCCCAAAGATGTGCATAGTAAGTATTAAACATATATTGAAGAATTAAGAGATTTTTCAAGAATTGTTTGTTTTGCTTGTTATCATGATAAGTTGGTTGGACCAAATAATGTTGGGATTTGATCCCT
>NW_025851881.1:0-1333 GCF_002878395.1 Capsicum annuum | reverse complement strand
TGCATGGTGCGTGATACACTATTTATCCAGGGTCCACTAAGATGTACTACGACTTGCGGGAGATCTATTGGTGGAGTAGGATGAAGAGAGATATTGCAGAATTTGTGGCTAAGTCCTCTATATGTCAGCAGGTTAATATAGAGCATCAAAAACCTAGTGGTTCCATGCAGGAGTTCACCATTCCTACTTAGAAGTGGGAAAAAGTGAACATGGACTTCGTGATGGGTTTTCCTCACACTCATCATCAGCATGATTCAGTTTGGGTCATTATGGATAGAATCACCAAGTCAGCTCACTTTCTTCCAGTTTGTACTTCTTATTCAGCCGAGGATTACGCGAAACTCTATATCAGGGAGTTGGTCAGATTACACGGTATTCCACTATCTATCATCTCAGATAGAGGTACCCAATAAACCTCTTACTTCTGGAAAGCATTCCAAAAGGGTCTTGGTACCCAAGTTCATTCAGTACAGCATTTCATCCTCAGATAGATAGTCAAGCAGAAAGGACCATTCAAACTCTTGAAGATATGCTAAGAGCGTGTGCAATTGATTTCAAGGGTAGTTGGGATGACCACTTGCCTTTGATTGAATTTGCATAAAATAATAGATATTATTACAGTATTCAAATGGCTCCATTTAAAGCTCTCTATGGTAGGAGATGTAGATCTCCAATTGGTTGGTTCGAAGTTAGTGAGGCCTCAATTATAGGTCTTGACTTGGTATTCAATGCCTTAGAAAAGGTTCAATTTATTAGAGAGAGACTTTGGGATGCTCAGAGCTGACAGAAGTCTTATATAGATGTTCGCAGAAAGGATCTCGAATTCGAGGTCAATAATTACGTCTATCTTAAGATCTCTCCCATGAAGGGAGTGAAGAGGCTCGACAAGAAAGGGAAACTCAGTCCCTGATATGTCGGTCCCTTCAGGATTCTCAGTCACTTCGGCAAGGTAGCTTATGAGCTCGAATTGCCTTCAGGCCTAGCCTCAGTTCATCCAGTCTTCCATGTCTCTTTTCTCAAGAAGTGCATTGTTGACCCAGCAGTTTTAGTCCCTATTCAAAAAATTGACATTCAGAATAGCCTCCCTTATGAAGAGATTCCAGTCAAAATCTTAGACTATTAGACTCGTAGATTGACGAACAAAGAAGTCCCTCTAGTCAAGGTTTTTTTGAAAAATTAGTCTCATGAGGGATCTACTTGGGAAGCAGAAGTAGATATGCGTACCAAGTATCCTCACCTCTTCTTCGCCAATTCAGATCAAGCTCTAGGTAATAGTTCTCTTTTAGCTTATTCAATTTTATGTTCATGTTCCCATCATAAAACTTGGTACCTA
>NW_025851880.1:958-1366 GCF_002878395.1 Capsicum annuum | reverse complement strand
AAGACCAAGGGGATTTTGAGGGTTTTATAAGACCCTTTTGCAGAAGACTATCAATTTCTGTCTTATAGAATTCTACTAACTCTGTATTCATTTGAAAGGGTCGAGATTTTGTTGGAATTTTTTCTTCACTGAAGTTATTTTCATAAGGAAGAGAAACAATATGCTTCTTTCGATTCCAGAAAGCATTTGGATGATCAGCACAAATATCAAGAATTAATTGATTAGAAATGATTTTTATTTTTTCTTGGACTTTTACTGACTTTAAAGTATCAAAAATATTAATACTCATTAGTTCTAATTGTAAAACATTAATTTGTCTAGCTAATTTCAACTCGTTGCAAAGGGCTAAGCCTTCTTGAGTACAAGCTACAATAAGCTGACCATAAGTTTTTTCTGAGTACTGGACTT
>NW_025851880.1:508-858 GCF_002878395.1 Capsicum annuum | reverse complement strand
TAATATTTGTCTGAAATAAACTTATCTTTGGTTTAGAGATGACTAAGTCGTTTTGAATAATTATTTGTTTAAACATATGCAAATGTTTAAAATGAGACTCAAGGATTTTTGAAAATACTAAAATATCATCAATATAGACAATGATAAAGTCCATATAAGGATTAAAAATGTCATTCATGATTTTTTGAAATTCAGAAGGAGCATTCTTTAAACCAAATAGCATAACATTCCATTCATACTGTCCAAAAGGGACATTAAAAGCAGATCTATAAGAATGCTCTTTATCAATTTGAATTTGCCAATATCCAGATTTTAAATCAAATTTAGAAAATATATTAGCATCATATAAC
>NW_025851880.1:0-408 GCF_002878395.1 Capsicum annuum | reverse complement strand
AAGACCAAGGGGATTTTGAGGGTTTTATAAGACCCTTTTGCAGAAGACTATCAATTTCTGTCTTATAGAATTCTACTAACTCTGTATTCATTTGAAAGGGTCGAGATTTTGTTGGAATTTTTTCTTCACTGAAGTTATTTTCATAAGGAAGAGAAACAATATGCTTCTTTCGATTCCAGAAAGCATTTGGATGATCAGCACAAATATCAAGAATTAATTGATTAGAAATGATTTTTATTTTTTCTTGGACTTTTACTGACTTTAAAGTATCAAAAATATTAATACTCATTAGTTCTAATTGTAAAACATTAATTTGTCTAGCTAATTTCAACTCGTTGCAAAGGGCTAAGCCTTCTTGAGTACAAGCTACAATAAGCTGACCATAAGTTTTTTCTGAGTACTGGACTT
>NW_025851879.1:0-3200 GCF_002878395.1 Capsicum annuum | reverse complement strand
TTTATTTATGTGTGGATATTTCTTAACTTCTCTAAATATTTTTATTTTGAGTTTATTTATGTTAGTTTTATCGATATTCATATCTTGGGGGATGATTATATGGTAATTGGTTAAATACTTTACTATAGTATGTTTTACTATAGTATTCTTTATTTTTTTCCGTTAGTTTTTGTAATTCTTCTATATTATTTTGAAGGTATTCTAAATATTCTATATCATTTGTTTCAAAATATCCAATTAGATTATCTTTCGTAAGTTTTTCTAATAATATTATTTCTTCTATATTTTGTCTCCAATATTTTAAATATTCATAGTCTATCATTTTATCTTGTAGTAATTGCAGAGTTACAATTTTCTATATAATAATTTATCCTAATTGTACTGTAATGTATATCTAATTCTAGATTTTTAATGCTATTTATTATCTTGTGTTGTTCTTCTCGTAGCGAGTTTTTTTTTAATTATATAAACTTTCACATGTACTTTTTCCTAATTTTTCTAGGGTTTCTTCTATCCATATTAATTTTTCTTTTAGATTTTCCATTTTTTTTAATTCGGTTTCTATAATTAATTTCTTCATTTAGATTATCTTGATTTTCTCTAGTTTTTCTAATATATTGTAACATTTCTTAGTCTGAATAATATCCATCTCGGTAATTATCCAGGTATAACTGTTCCATCCAGTTTATAAATTCAATTTCAAAGTCTAATACTTTTTCTAATATTATTCTCGTAATATCTATAATTTCTATATCTCTAAGTATATATAAGATTAAGATTTTAAGATTATCTATCATTTAAAATTGGTTAAATACTTTCTTATAATATTTTTTAGTTGTTTGTTTTAATCTCATTAATTCTTCTATATTTTCACTAAGAAATAGTATATATTTTATATCTTTTTTTCAAAATTCTAAATATACATAATTTATCATAGTTAGTATATGGGTTTGGCATGTAAGTATTTATAAGAGTAGTTCGGTAGGTGTGGTATATAATTAGTTCTAGTCATAAAATATCTATCAAATATTTTTTCCAATATGATTTTTCTTATATCCACTATTTATATATCCTTAAGCACATATAAACGAGTATTTTAAATTTATCTGCCATTTCGTCAGATAAATAATTATCTATTTTTCATAAAATTGCTATTTTCAAAATATTCTCTTCAATCATGCATATAACAAAATATGATCACTTTAGATTGTTATATACTAGATTATTCTTAAATAACATATTCTTTGGTCACTATTAGCATGGTAATCTGGATACTTTTCCCTTAAACAGCGCCTCTACTTTGGTTGCTCACCTATCACGGCTTTCTTGCCTCACCGATTTCACCTTTAGGATGGCATAGTTCTTACGAATTTTTCTCCTTTTCCACTTTGCTAATAAACTTCTTAACATGCTATTTTTCAAATAATTCTACTATAAAGCAACTAGCATGAACTTATTTTATCATATCATGATTGTTAGGAATTTATGAATTTAGCTATTCATAATAGTAAATGAATATACCTGTTCTGGTAGTTTTGATAATTCTAAGCTTTGTTCCTCCATAGATTTTTTCGTTGAAATATACCTATTTTTTAAATAATCAAATTATTTGTTGTAGACAAGAGAGAGTTTTTTGCTTCAATTGTATGAAGGCTTGCCTTCATCTGAGCAAGTGCTCGTTTATTTATATTCTTAGAAATGAAAATGCGTACACTATTTTTCTTTACATCTGTCAGCTACTTTACAAAAGTAAAAAATGTTTCTGCAAAGTCCTAAAGCTAATGTCTAATCTAATAATGGGACTACTTGCCAAAAAATCTAATAATGGCACTACTTGCCAAAAAAGACTAAGAAAAGTCGAAAAGCCTAAGGCTAGTTACATGATAATTTACGTAAAGCTATCTAGTTATTTTAAATCTTCCATATTTCTTTTTCTCCTTTAATAACTTGAATTACTTTCTTTGTCTTCTTTCTTTATCCGTAGTTATCTTCTTTTTATTGCTCTGTATCTCCATTATTGCTTCATATCTTGCATCTTCCAGCTGTTGCTTTTATCTTCTTCTATTCCAGTTGAACTTCTGGGACAATATTATCTTCTCCATTAAATTTTGAACATTGATGGTCTGGATATTTATGTCCAATTAACTTGCAATATCTGGATAATAATATTTCCGAAATAAAATTTTCTCTAATGGCTCTGGTGATAGGTTTTTTCTCTAGATTGAGTAAAGTCAAGATCTATTGCCTAACGTATTTCATATCTTCTTCTCGTAGTTCTTTTGAATTTGATTATACTATTACATTACCTCTTGAATAATAACTCCATATGGGATTTCTATTGCGATAAGTGTTTACTAACTCTTGAAGAATTGTGGATAGTCCGATAATTCTCTTATTTGCATAAAAATTTGGTATCTCAATTCTAGGTATTTCTGGTTGTGGAATAATTTCTTCTGGTATAATCATATCTCGGGTCATTCCTATTTTTACTCCACTTTTATCTATTTGTATTCCTAAAAATTCTATTTGATTTTTCATAATTTCTGCTTTCTTTTCACTTAAACTTATTCCCAATTTTTTATTATATCCGTAAATTATTCTAATAATTTTAAATGTTCTTCTTTGGTCTTTGTATATAATAGTATATCATCTACATATACTATACAATTAGGCAATTCTTTAAAATAACTATCCATAAAATGTTGTTATCTACTTGGTGCATTTTTATATCCAAATGGTAGTATATTCCATTCATAAAATCCTTGTGATACCTTAAATGCGGTTAATTCCTTAGATTCTTCTTCTAACTTTAAATGGTAAAATCCTGATTTACAATCAAATTTACTAAAGTAATTATATCCTTGTATTTGTCTTATTTTTAATATTTTATTTGGTATTAGGTAATTATATGTCATAGTTTTTGCATTAAAATTTCTATAATCAATAACCATTCTACTTTTTCCTCTTTTTTGTTCACTATGTTTATTTACTATAAATGTTGGGCTATTATATTTACTATTAATTTTTAGTATATATTGTTTTTCTAATAATTTTTCTATGTGCATTTTAAATTCTTTTAAATCATCAAAATTATATGTTAATGGTTTTTGAGTTATTATGCTATTTTTATCTAGTAATTCAATTTTTATAGTAGTTTTATATTTTTCCCATCCTTTTAATGGATCTTCACTATATAATTG
>NW_025851878.1:0-1947 GCF_002878395.1 Capsicum annuum | reverse complement strand
CTACTTTGATATCTATTAGGATTTGACGCATCTGTCTTTTACTCAGAGTAGGAATAAATTTTCCCTATAAATAGAGGAGTTTTGTTCATTGTATTTACAATCTTATGATCTCTTAACTCTCAAGAGAAGAAATAAGAATCACTCTCTCTTCTTTCTCTACTCTTCTTCTTATTCTTTATTGTTTTTTAACATATTATCAGCACGAGATTCTGCCAAACAAGGTGAGATTATAAATGTAAAGGATTTCAAGGTTAGTAATTCTTTATGTTATCTTTCTTTTGCTATTACTAATATAATTATTATTGAATTTGAGAAAAAATAATTGGTTTGGAACCATTATGTTTTAAATCTATTCCTCAAGAACAATATTATCAAAAGGGATGATAATATGTTGGGTTTAGATCCCGTCAATTTATGCCAAAGATGCCTTTATATGGGTAAGACGTTGAGTTTGAATCTCAATGCACCATATTGATGATATTATGATGGCTAAGGAAAAATAATGTGTTTTTAATGAAAAGTCATGAAATTCGACCCATTGAATATGCTCCATTCCATGAAGTAAATGTGGTAGCAATATATGATAAGTCTGAAATATGACAACTTACTTCATTCTTGAGGTGTATGTGGTAGCAGTGCATAATATGTCTGAAAGAAGACAAGTGATTGAATGCACCAATATAATAATGATCATCAAAAGTGATGATATTTTCACACGCTTATATGATTATAAGATATGCTAGAGAAAAATTCTCTACATCATATGTATGCCTCGATTTGCTTCTGAAGTAGCAATATCTTGAAAGAGGTTATAAGTTATCATAATTTGATAGGCTTAAGGCACGATTATATTCCATTCCTGCGGAATGAGAAACTTATTAATGCAAACGTGCACTTGATTGTGATTGTATTACAACTCCCTTCCGAAAGAGGCTGAATAATTTTAAAATCTACTTCTAAAATAGTAAATTTGAAATTTATTCATGTAATAGTAAATCTGGAATTTACTAAAGAAAAAGTACATGTCATGGAAAACTTGGAGTTTACTAGAATAAAAGTTCATATGAACGATTGTGACATCTCGAAGATGTGCATGTATTGAAGAACTAGAAGATTCTTCAAGAATTGTTTATATCGTTTGTTCTCATGATAAGTTGGTTGGACCAACTAATATTGGGATTGGATCCCTTTAAATCTGAAAATTATAAAAGGTGAATAAGGGTCCGTTCATCTATCATGTGATATGTTAAAATGATGCATCAATAAGATGATCACATGTAAATTTATTGTCAACCTGCAGTTTGACATTCATAAAGTTGCTTGCTCAATAAAATTGAGTTAAGCATGACTTTCAGATTGTGTAATCAAGATAATTCATCTTGATGATGATGGTTTAGCATTGAATGCCTTCGATAAATATCCAAACCATTGTTAATGAGAACAAAACTTCATGTATTGGTCTAAAATATTATATATTGTAATAGCATTTGTATGCATTAGACCAATAAATTATGATTATTTCTTCCCTCTCAATTGGTTCAAGGTCGGGAACCAATTATTCCATCTAATAATTTTAATGTGCGGTATACGATTAATGAATATACCATAATGCACAAAGATGGATTCCATAAAGAAGTAGAGGATGTATGTTAGTTTTCCTAACATATGGGGGTAATTATAAGCGCTATGAAATATGTTAGGAATTATCACCAGATCCTCATCCGAAAGACAAAGTCTATGCATGCATGATGCGTGGTAGACTATTATATTTGTGCATTCAATCACTTGTCTTCTTTCAGACATATTATGCACTGCTACCACATACACCTCAAGAATGAAGTAAGTTGTCATATTTCAGACTTATCATATATTGCTACCACATTCACTTCATAGAATGGAGCATATTCAATGGGTCGAATTTCATGACTTTTCATTAAAAACACATTA
>NW_025851877.1:8683-25964 GCF_002878395.1 Capsicum annuum | reverse complement strand
AAGAAGAAAATATATTTAAAATTAAGGAATTCAAAAATATATTATAAGAGAAAATATATGAGAAATACAAACCAATCCTAAAAATGTAGGAAGGATATTTCATTAATCACAATAAAAAGAAAGAACACAAAATTGGACCACAAAAACTAAACTTTAACGTCTGAAAAAAAAATACGGGGGTGGGGGTGATACGAGTACGATTGTGATTGTGGATCAATACGTAAAGAACTCGTGCTCGGGTGACTGGCCAACTAATGGAACAAGCTTTGGAGTGTTGGCTCATTAAGGGCATTTTAGTTATTTTGTAATAAGTTGTAACCTAGTCTATAAATAGAACATATTAGGCTATTTTCTCATAACTTAGATGATATTTTGAGAGCTCTTTGAGAGTGTTCATACAAGTGCGGAGTCACTTGTGTTGATTGCTTGTTTTGAAACGTTGGTTGCTTGGGGATTCCGTTCCCTTGAGGTCACCGTAAGAACTTGATGTTATTTGTATGAATTCTTGGGTCTTAGTGTTCAATATACACTTTGGTTCATAGTGCTTGTTCATTGTGTGTCAAGTTATCTATCATTCTATCTTATTATTGTTGTTGTGTTCATTCTCGATTTTGGGTGTCCAAACCCGAGACCTTGTTGTGTCATTTTTGTTCTTGTTATTGTGTTGTAATCTTAGTTTGTGGCTCGCTAATTATAGGTGTTGAACACCTTAGAATCTTATTGTTATCGTGCTTGTATTATTATTGTGTAGTGAATCCGAGAGAGGTCACCAAAAGGGGTCCTCGATTCTTCAAATCATGGACTGTTTTGGTTTGTGTTAGTATCTTCCTTGTCGATTTTGTATTGGGGGGGGGGGGGGGGGGGGACCACCAAAAAATAGAGCCGTCAATATGGGCCGGCCCGACCCAGCTTGTAATTTGATGGAGTTGGACTTCAATTTTTGCAGTCCATTTAAGAACAGAGCTTTTTAGCCTAGCCCGGATAAGGGCCCGTAGGGCTTGAGCAATGTGGGTTGGGCTAGCCCATGGGCTGGCCCGTAAGTCAAACATATGCAACTATTTAGATTGCTTATCAGTATTGTTATGGAAAAAATACATAAAGTAGCATACTTAAGTATTAAATTACAAAAAATAGCAACACTTTTATCAAATTACATTTTATAGCATATGTATTTGTATTTTTGTAGCAACATTTTGCAAAAATACAAAATACATATCGATCATAAGGGCAGTAAAACTCATATGTATTTGTATTTTTGTAGCAACAGTTTGCAAAAATACAAAATACAACTTGCTATATTATGTAATTATGAAACTGTTGCTATGAAACTCATAATTAAGGGGATAAGTATGATATTTCTAAATTTTACCCTATTTTTATTTGGTTTAAAGAATATTATGCCAAAAGTTATTTAATTTCGCAATTAGGAGTATTTTTTGGGGGTGTTGAAGACTTGATTAACAAGTATTAACACTATGCAATATTATCTATTAATATTTACGTTTATTAACATTCTAAAATTAAATTATAAAATATTAATCCCCCCGTTTAAAAAAGAATGATCTACTTTCCTTTATAGTCCGTTTAAAAAAGAATGATCCCTTTCCTTTTTTCGCAATATTTTAATTTCAATTTTCCATATGGCATTTTTAGGACCACAAGATTAAAGAACATTTTGGTACATTTGACACAACTTTAATTTAAGGCCATAAGATTCAAAAGTCTTCTTTATTTTCTTAAACTTTATGCCAAGTCAAAGTAGATCATTCTTTTTGAAATGGAGGGAGTATTTTTTAAAAAGTGGGCTGGCCCATGAGGCTCTCATCTCACAGAGTAATGTTGTAGGCTTGGTGTTTTTGGCCCATCATTTAATGGGTCGGGGCCATCAAACTCTAAGTTTGTGTGGGCTGCCTGGATGGACTGAGCCGACCTGTATTGACAGCTCTACCTAAAAATACTGTAACGTCTGAAAAAAAAGGAGGGGAGGGGGGGGGGGGGTCTAAAATTCCTATTAATAAAGTTTAGTTTATTTGAAATTCATATTATTTTATATTAATAAATAATCTATGAAATAAAAATAAAAATTTATCATATTCAGATAATTTCTTTCTTAAAAGATTTTAGACTTCTCAATTTATTAGAATTTTACCATATATATATATGTATGTATGTATGTATGAATGTATGTATGTATGTATGAATGTTGTAATACTCCACATGTTTCTAAGCTAGGAGATGAACCATTTTTCCTACATATGAAATCTCCTATCCTGTGATTCATACTTGAGTACATGACTTACAATGAGTATCCTAGCAATAAGATAGCTTATGATGCGTTAAGCATGTTCATATGAGTCACTTAAGGTAATACAAGCTAAGAGTTTTTGAATCCATCAAGTTTTAGTGTTTGATTTCGTAAGGGTCATATTTGAACGAGTATAACTCGATGTTAATGTGGTATTTCTGCATATTTCTACCCACCAAATTATAGAAAATCGAATTATCTTTCCAACGATACCAATTTCATCAAAATCCGACACCCGAGCTAGGAGTTATGGCTTTGCGAAATAGAGTGCGTCGCCTAACCAATCGCACATGGCCACTGGAAAGCATATGCGACGCCTATGTAAATATAGGCGATAGCATATCCGGCGCCTATGTAGATACATGCGACATCATATACGGCATCTATGTAAATTTAGGCGATATCATATGCGGCGCCTATGTAAATATATGCGATATCATATGCGGCGCATATATTATGGTTTCAAGTGACTTAAACACTCCATTTTGAGTTATTTTGAGGGTAATTAAGTCTTTTAACACTCCTTACACGTCCCTAAAATTAACCCTACGAAATATATAGCTCCTACTTACATTACAACCCTACTAACATTTTAAGTTCATCATCCAAGAGCACTAAAAGAGAAAAACAACTAGGGTTGCATAATTAAGCTTGAAGATCCAATTTCAAGGAAATTCCTCCGTCAATCATCAAGAATCTTTCTTCTAAGGTATGCGTGAGTTGATTCATGGACTCCTTTCGTCCATGAAGCTCAAGAACCATCTTCTAAATTATGTATTATGATGTTTATGCTGCTAGTGGTTGATGTTCATGTGGTTGGAGTTTGATGATGCCTAAGATGGGATCTTTGTATGTTTTGTGTGAGGATATGGTGGTATTTAATGTATAAATATGTGAAATTGGTGGTTGAATATTTGTAATCTTGATGAATCCACCTATGCCTAAGATGTGCATGTAAGGTGTTTGTGAAAATACCTAAGGGAATAGAAATCATGCTTTTATGACATAATAAGTTCTAACTGACTATTCCATGTTCTAAGTTTATGTTCAACGTGATCCCCATGCTATTGTCTTGAATTGAAGATGTTGTATGAGATGCTCATGATATTGTTGTGATATGGAATGACCATGTTATTGAAGCAATGCAAGTATATACATGTTGTGTGCATTCCCAATCATGTGATAGTTTGTTGAGAATCATTCTTATTATGAAATCCTTACTTATGATATTGTGAATTGTGGACTCTACTCTTATGATCTAGTCAGTCATGTGTGTCAGTTTCCTTCCATCGAGTCCTGGGGGTACTTGTACCCGAAAACTATAGCTGTGTGCCTAGAGCTAGTGTCATGTTTCAAGACATCCTCAGTCAAGCTATGCTCCATAGATTTCAGTTAGTCATGTGACTCAGAAAAACTCAGAAATCTCAGTAGTTCAGTAGTCCCAGTAGTTTCAGTACTCTCAGTCAGACCTCAAATCTCAAGTTGCTTTTTCATCAATCAACGGAACTCAGTAAATTCAGCTTAGTTCAGCTAAGAAAATATTATTAGCTCAGTTAATCAGTTTATAAATCAGTTAAGTTCAGTTAGTCAATTCAACGCAGTTAATCTTTTTAGAGTCTTTCAGTTGGGAGTAGGGACTAGCACCGAGTGAGTGCGGGGATGGCGGTTTTTTCATTATAAAGGCAGAGCCGTTAGCAGCAATCCCTGTACTCCAGAATGCGTAGCCAGTGCAGGACAGGAGTCACTCATCAAATTAAGGTTATACTTGACTATTATATTGCCTTAGGCTTGATTTTCTGTTCGGGGTCACCCGTCAGAGAGGCTTGACCATAGTAGAGGTCTCTACTCGTGGCACGGTATTGACACCCTTCTAATCAGGGCAAAGATTGGACCCCACCAGTACAGTATCGGGGTATGTCGGTTAGGTGACTACCTTCCACAGTCATAGTTACAGTTACAGTTTCAGTATCAGTCTTCAGAGTATAAATCAGGAATCAGGACTGTCAGATACAATCATCGATCTCAGTAAGGAACTCAGATAGTTCCATTGATTCCCGAACCATCCCGTCAGATAGGCTTGGTCCCATATTCAGATGATTATTATTAGATCTAAAGGTCACCCGACATACAGTCTTGATCTCAATCTCAGATTCAGTCGAGTATTCTAATTATCAGTTTCAGAGATCACTCGTTAGCTAGGACTGATCTCAGAATTAGATGTTCAGATACAGTTTGAAACTCAGATAGTTTTTCCCAGAATTAGGACTATTAGATACAGTCATCCATGTTATCAGTCATTCAGTATCTCAGTAGCACGAAACTCATGTTGTCAGAGTTCAACCTCAGTAGTCAGTATCTCCACGAGTTCAGTAGCAGTTACGTATGTATGTAAGTATGTATGTATGTATGTATGTATTCTCACGTTCATATTAGTCAGTATGTTCATGCATATAAACCCCATGCATTTAGCCTACCGCACGTATACTCAGTACTTTAGTTGTACTGACGTATTTGCGCTATGGTGCTTTCTTGTATGTTACACCATAGGTTCTAAGCACAGATTCCATACCAGCAGTAGCAGTTCAGTTAGCATCGAGTCCTCATCTTTCGAGGACATGATCATTACAATTATTATTCCAGTATTTCAGTTTATTTTCAGTTTAAGGAGTTAGTTGGAGACATGTTCCTTCAACTTCTTATTAGATAGTTTAGAGGCTTTCAGATGATTACAGAGTTTTCAGATTTAGACTTTAGTATTTTCAGTTTTGTTTTGGTACTGTGATACCACCTTATTTCAGATATTTTATTATTCAAGGTTGAACCTTACGCCTTCTTTGTCCATGTTTCCGCATTTTATATGTATATTATGCAGTTACAGGTACAGATATCAGTCATGGGTTAGCTTGTGGTCCTTCGGGGTCATAAGCACTGTGTAACGTTTCGGTTCAGAAAATTGGAGCGTTACAAATATATGTATGAATGTATGTATGTATGTACAATTCTACGAAAATAATATTGGCCTAATCCAACGGCGACCCCCTAAACTTGGCACGATCTTTCACTTAGGCACCTCAAGTAGACGTTGTTCACTTTTGACACCTCAAGTAGCCATAAAGTGTGTCACTTTGGCACCTTTTGCCGATTCAGCAAAGAGAATGTATTACACTCGCTTTTAAGTGCGTTTCAGGGGTATTTTCATAATTTTTGAGGGATATTTTCGTAATGTTGGAGTTGTCTTCTCCACACAGCTTTCTTTAGCCTCTATTAATGGAGGTTAATGGAGGTTGAATTTTTCAAGAATGATAACAAAATTTTACTCCATTAACAAAATACTCACTCTATTAACATACCTACAACAACAATACACACCATGAACATCAAATAATACTCCTTCCATTAATCAACAACATCTTTAACACCCCAAAAAAAATATCAACACTGAATTAAAAAATAGAACAGGCCAAACACATCAAATATTTTATTTTTAGCTTTTCAAGCATGGTGATGCACCTAAATTTCTCCAAGTACGGCAGGTAGATAACAAGCTTGATCGATCACGATATTTCAAACACGAAAAGAGTTGGATTACAGGATTACTGTATCTCCTGTCCCTTCCTTATCAATTTCCTCCTAATCCTCCTGTTCATAACTAAATTCGTGTCTCACAAATTATTTCACAACCGGGGTTCTTACACCACTAATGAAGGAACAAAAGGACAACTTTTAAACACTAGCTGGTTATGAAGTTTATTGGTGATAGAAAACATAAAATTGAAGGGTGGGGTGAGGAAGAGAATTGAAAGGTGAAAGAGAATTGGAGAAGACGAATGAGGAAGGGAGGGAGCGGGTAGGTGGTGAGGGGGTGGGGTGGGGGAAATTAAATTTTATATTTTTTTTATAATTATTTAAGTTAAAAATTGCCAAGTGGCAATATTTGATTGGTGTTTTTTTTATTTTAATTTAAAATAGATATTTAACATTTAATTTGAAAAAAAATGATAAATGTCATAACATTATTGGTCACTTTACACGTCATCGGTACGTGTAATACACGCACACGGTATAATTTGGCTGATTCAACAAAAAGTGTCAAAATAGCATTCGTGTATGCTATTTGAGGTGTCAAAAGTGAACAATGTCCACTTGAGGTGCCTAAGTGAAAGATCGTGCGAGCTTTAGGGGGCCACCGATAGGTTTGGCTAATAATATTTGAGAAATGACATCTTTTCCCCCTGAACTTGTTGCCAAAACTTACTTTAGACCTTAAACTAAATTTCTGTTTATTTACCCCCTTAACATCTTTAAAGTGTATTAATTTCACCACTCAAAACTGAATACCACTCTCACAACGGAGAGTGTGTTACACTCTCCTACACATCAACGCCACGTCAATGGCACATCGATGACACATCATTGCCACGTAAGAAATTACTATTTTTCTAAAAAAAAATTAATCCCCCACACATTATTTTTACATATTTTTTTGTAAAAATAAAAAGTATATATGTTCTATTTTATTTATATAAATATATATATTTATTTTTTAAATATATATATATATATATATATATATATACACATTTATATATACTAGTTTTTCGATACGTGCGTTGCACGTGTATGATGACTCATGTAGTATATGATTTTATAAAATATGTTATAAGATAATGATTTGAAGAAATAATTATATGTGAAAAATAAATTACATGCATGTTTATGTGATTTTTTCATTGTGGATCATAAGATGTTTGGATATCATCCAAATCTACTTGGCTGAAACAAAAAGTTTAATTGCTTAATTATCTTCAAGATAAAATTCGTAAAAACTTATTATTTAATTTTTTTCCCTTTTCCATGTTTTTCCTCAAAAGGGAGAAATAGTTTGTAGCTTGTTTTCAAAAAAAGAAAAGAAATTTTTATATCCTTTACATAGAAGAGATCTTTATTTGTACACATGATGTTTGAAAATGTCATTTTCTTATATTCAATTTGTATGTGTGACAGAAAATAAACAATCGAGAACATAAAGTACTAACTCTATTTCAATTTATGTGATACATTTTCCTTTTAAGTCAGTTCCAAAAAAGAAAGACACATTTAACTTTAAAATACCCGTTTTCTCTTAATAAAATGATTTATAACCCCACAAACATCTATAAATTGTTATAGAGAACAACATTTAATTATTTTCTTAAACAGCGTGTCAAGTCAAACAACAATACATAAATAAAAAAGAAAGCATGTAACAACCAATTAATCATCCACTCTTAGCAGCAACATAAAAAGTAATCTCACGACTCACGTCCCTCCTCATTTTACTGTCATAATAATTTTCTAAGTCATTCTATCAAACAGCTTCTACCCTTTGAGAAACCCATTCATTATGACCTCTATAACTCCTTAACAATCAATTTAAATAGTTGACATCAAATATACACGTTTATCCAAAGTTTTATTAGCATCTATAAATACTTAGTTATTATGAATTATGAATATAAAGTAGTTCAAAACTGACCGATGAGCACCAAATTTTTTTGTTCATATTTTAGCTTCTTCTAGAGCAAAAGTTTCAATAATTGTTATACAATACCTGCACCTGCAAACAAATCGTGAAAAGCAGAAATTTTAAATTTCCTTACCTTCAAACTTCATATACAATTTTCCATCCCTGTCCTCTCCCAAACACTGATATGGTTTCTATAAGTGTACTGCCGGTAACAACAATCTATAAACTTAGTTGTTAGAGAACTTTTCCCAGTCTTGACAGTTGGCAAATATAGTAAGTAAGATTAACGTCTAATATTTGATTCTATAGACGATTCACTTTTACAACCGTGAAACTTCTCTAATAGACACAAGATTGTAATTACTATTGTTTTTACAATCAATTCAGAAACTTTAATAACATATAGTATGCTAAACTTGTATAGCACTTTTATATATTTCGATCATTAAAAATGATGTGGCTTAATGTATTTGAAAGTGTAGTTTCTTATTTTGTTACTGAATTTTTTTTAATAAAGGTTAGCCAAGGACATTTATAAAGAATATTACATGTTAGAAAAGACAACTATAGAAATGAATAAAAGTGATAAATTATATCAATAATAAAATCACAATTCTTCTTCTTTCATATATCAATATGATTACGTCATTTGCAGAAATCTTAATGTGAAAGCATTGCACTAAAACCACATCTACAAACCACACTTGGCAAAGATACATATCATACACAAATATTTTAATAAAAATCATACGACAGCTCTGTCAACACATGCACATATAGTCATTCAAAGAAAAGATTACCATCCAACACATAACAATTTTAGGGGTCGTATGGTTGGGAAACAAGTTTTTTCGGAATTATCTATCCCGAAATTAGTTATCCCACCTTCAAGAATGGATAAAAATAACTCTACAATTCCGGGATAACTAATCCCGGAATGAATTATCCCATGAATTTTATCTCAACCAAACATGAGATAAGCTCATCTTAAAATTAATCCTAGGATTAGTTATCCATTATTCCTCCTACCAAACGATCCCTTATAGATCATAACTATAGAATAAATATCAAGTAGAATATCACTGTATGAGAATAACAATTGTTACTTTTTGGTAATTTACATTACATCATTTATAATTTTCACTATAAATGAATCAATTTCCGACAGAAGAAATTGTACCAAAAAAAAAAGGAAAATTTTCATAAATTTACAACTTTTAAAAATATTTAAATCACTTAACCCAATATATATACAATGTCATACAACATTATTCATGAGGGAAAACCACTACATATAATGTATATACCTAATATGAAGTGATTAATAATGTATAAAAGGTGTTTATACATAAATATGAGTTAAATCGTGCACTTATACACAAAATGTATATTACGTAGCGTAAATATTTTGAAGAATAGACAAAGTAATTCTTCAAAAATGATAAAGATAAAAATCATGCACTTAATTCATAACGCTGCGAACTATTCATCTTTTTAATCCAAGAAAAATAATTAAATCATATTATGTGTTTTATCATCATTAATTCGTCATAAATTGGTATTTGTGATTAGTATTGAATATTTATAGCAGCAGGTAGAGAAGTGATTCACTGGCATAAACTCCCTTCCATTTTAGAAATCATTCCAAAAAATTTAAATAACCTATATCTCAAATAAAAAAAATCACCTAAAAATTGATAATTATTAACACTTGTCATAAAAAAAGGTTGTGAAAATAAAAAATATTTATAAAAAGAACAAAACTTACAAATCATACGACAGATGGCTAATATAGATGGTATAAATGGTGGCAGTGTGAAAATGCTAATATCAAATACACAAGAGAGAGAAGTTGATAAATGATGAACCAATCGGTGCAACTACTACATTTAGAGAGATCATACGGCAGATGGCTAAAGACATGACTATTGAACTTTGTGTTTTTGTTGTTTCTTTTGTGGCAGTTTATTTTTTTAGTAAATAATATATAGATTTTTTGGAGGGGTATTTTAGTAATTTCACTTTAAAATTTAAGGAGTTCATGCTTTTAAGGTAGTATAGATATAAATATAGATATAGATATAGATATAGATTAAATAAAAAAGACACTGCCATCCCTATTTTCTTTCTTCTTCACACCCACCCACCCACACTGCCTACCCCGTCCCTCTCTGTTTTCTCCTCTTTCAGCCCTTACCCCCACCCCCACCCCCACCCTATGCAGCCCCCCGCTCCCCTCTTTTTTCTTTCCTTTTTAGATCATCCCTCCAACCCCTACCTCCTACAAATGCCCAGCCCCTTTTCTTCCAGCCCCCACCTATTTTTTCTTTCATCTTCAAACCATTCATTTTTAGCTAAATTACTGTAAATAAAGTAAGCTTTGGCTAATTGTGATTGATTGATGAGGAATAAGCGAAAAGAATGTGAGATTTTTTTTCATAAAAAGAGAGAAATATGAAATTCGAGTCATGATTCGAGTTCTTCCATATCAAATTTGAAAATCTATTTTTCGTTAGAGGAATGTTCTAGAAGGTTGAAGAAAAGGTGTAAGGAAGAAGATGATTGATGTTTTTCATCTGCTTGTTTCACCTTTTTTTTTACGATTAAATTTATGTTTGTACGATTAAATTTGTGTTTGTTATGAAATTAAAATCATGATGTTTGAAATTTGTGTTTGTTGAATTTGTGTTTTCTTTTTTCTTTCTTGAAATTGTTTTGGGTGAAAGCACTGCACTACAATAATGGATCCCATCTCTCTATATGTTCAGATTGGTACGGAAGAAGAAGAAGAAGAAATGGGGTGGTGGGGTGTGAGGAAGAAGAAGAAATAGGGGTGGTGGGGTGTGAGGAAGAAGGGAAAAAAAATAATGTTTAAAGATATTAAAGCGGGCCCCACCAAATTCTTTTTATACATTTTCTCCACTAAAACACATTTTTTTTTGCCAGGGGGAGAAATAATACACTTTAAAGTTCATAAGGGGGGTAATAATTGTCTGATTAATTTCGGGTCTAAAGTAAGTTTTGCTAACAAGTTGAGGGGGGATTTGATGTCTTTTCTCATAATATTTTGATCAAACTTAATATACTTTAAGGGATCGTTTGGTAGGATAATGAGTTATGCGGAGAATAGTAATGCATAGATTACTAAAACAAGGATTGTAATGCAGAGATTATTTTTTATCAAGTGTTCGGTTGATTGAGTAAAGCTAGATATATCATGTATTGTGTTTTGTTTAAAATTCTACAAATATGTTCTTTACAATTATGCCCTTAATTTTTTTGTGAAATTTCTATTTCATTTAGCTTGTCAGCTTAAAAATTAAAATATAAATAGTTCAGATGCCCGAAGTGCATAGACCCTTCACCAAAATGATCTAAGAATATATACAACATCATGAAATGTATACTATCATGAGACATTATCATTCAAACAATTATTGGAATCTCATATATCTTTTTTTTTTAATCTGCCACTCTCCATCTTCAAGGTCATTTGTATATTATTTTCTTTTAATCAAATGTAATTTTATTACATTTAACTAATTCTTCAATGAAATAAACATACGGAATGTATGTTACTAATCATATGACATGTGTTCAACTAGTTCTTGAATGAAATAAGATGAAATTAATCATTCATAAGCATACACAATTCCATCAACACAAGTTGCAAAATCAAATTCACATTGCAAATCAAGGCAATCTTTTATACTCTCACACGTATTTGTGCATGCTTTCTTCCTCCCCTTTTTAGGATTGGTGAAATATATTGTAACACCCTGCATTTTCGATCTAGAATTTGAACCTTCGTTCCTACGTGCGTAAGCTCTAATTTCATGGTTTATGCATAGATTCATGTCATAAGAACCTTTCATTCATCCAAAATTGAATATTCGATTCTACAAGGGTCTACTTTGAACGTGGATAACTCTTGATATACACAGAATTTTTCAGTCAAAACCCACCAAATTGTAGATAATTGAATTAGCTTTCCAATGATATCAATTTCGCCAAAATCCGATAACCGAGCAAAACGTTATGGCTTTTTCTATGTGAGGCAGTAAACTGACGCTATCATGAAGTGTCGCATTGAGATCGCGTCGACACAAAACCAGACGCGTATCTAAGGCTGTTTTATGCATTATTTCAGTTTCTAATGGGTCTAGGGGCACCGTGATCATTTTCCCTTACCCAAAATACGTCTATAACATTGAATTTCAACCCCAAGAAGTCAAAATATCTTATTTTTCACTTTTCCTCTCAAAATCAAAACCCTAACTCCTCCCCTAAAGATTCAAGAACTCATTCATAAGGTCAAGAACTCCAAGAAACGGATAAAGATCCGAGTTTCTCTCTTTCTCCTAAATAATCTAAGGTACGTGGGGTTTTCCTAAACTACATGGGCATGGTGAAAATGATTTTTTTAATAATGTTTTTGAATATCGAGAAATCATGAATTGACAAAGGAGTTTTGAAATTTCATTTACAAATTGTGTATTATGAATCCTTTTTGATCTATTGTTTTGGTCTTGAGGCCTTCCCCTAAAGTTGATTTGCAATTATGTATGAGTATATATATATATGAACATGTTTGATGAGTTTGAATGATTGAATTGAGAGCACGAACTTCTAAAAATATATCTCATGTTTAAAAGCTCCTAGTTTTGTAAATTATAACTTATTCGAAGTGGATTGTTGTAAACATAATATAAATATTTTGGTTATGGTTTATGACTTGATCATAATTTTGAATCGATGAGAGGGCTTTTAACTTAGTGTTGAAGGTTAAAGAGGTTTATTAAAAAGATTGCATGTTTTATCACAAATTTGATGATCACAACATGTTTGTTGAAATGTTTGAAAGAATGAACTTTACATAGTTTTCTAAGTGTTTGAAGTATGAAATCTTCTTGAATTGATTCGAAGTATGGTGGTCCAAACTTTATGCTTCGAAAGAAGAGATTGTATATGATATCTGTATGGATCAGTAATATGACTTGCAAGTCTTGGGTGTGACGACACCAAAACAAATAAGGCCATAACAGAATTAGAACAGAACAGAAGTAAGATTTTTATTAGATTTTCAGCAAAAGAATTTTGAAAGATGCATGATCAGAAAAGGTTAAAAATGGGTGTAAAGAGAGTTAGATGGTTACCCAAAGAAAGTACGAGTTAAGAGACTCGAGGCTAGAAACCGTGATTTGCCGGCACGGGGTTATGGTACCATGCTTTGCGACCTTGTGTACCTTGATTCATGTCGTCCCAAATTGGGACTATGCTTAGGAGCCCTGCTTTATGATCTTGTGCACTACCATGACATGTTAATTTGATTGGGGATTTTGACACCCTGCTGTGTGATCTTGCGTGTTCTCCTTATTGATACTCCAATCCTGGTGGCAAACTTGGATTGGGAGCTTGGTCATCGAGTCAAGGATGGATTCCATATAGCCCATGGAATTTCAGATTGTAGGGTGTACCACCTAACTCAGAAGTAATACAAAGATCAGAACTGCATTGAGAAAACTTGCTTTAAGATTATTTGAAATTGCCCATGTGCTTTAAATTATGTCATGCATACTATTTTACAAATTGCTCTCACTTATGTTTTATAAAATTCATTATTTTGGATTGCACCGCGCACCAGTACTTTGTACTGACCCCCTATATTTCAAGGTCTGAGGCTCAGTACAGAGTTCCTGCTAAGCCGTAGAATCTGTTAGACAGAAGTGAGCAGTTGGTGTGCCTTCTTTATTTCGGAAGGCCTTGTATTTAGAACATTATTATGTTATTTTGGTATTGGATCCGACTAGGGGCCTTGTCCCAGGTTTGTCCTAGTCTTATGATTGATCTTGCAATGTTAGAGATTTCGCGGACGAGTGTCAGATATTGTTAGATGTTTATGGGTTTCATTCTGTTCTGTTCAGTTGATGCTAGAAATGACCATGATTCCCTTTGTATCATTTTCCGCATTTTCCTTATTGTATATGAATGTTGAGCATAATTATCAGGTATAGAAGGGAACCTGGGCCTTCACGGCTCGGGACGCTTGTCACGGCTTGGGCCTCGGTTCGGGTCGTGACAAATTTTTTATCAGAGCATGGTTCATGGTAATGGAATTGCATGCTGCATCATCAAAATGTTCTCAAAACAGTTAGCACCAACAAATATGGTCTTTAGAGACAATAAAAAAGCAGCAATTCGCCATGCATATTCTCCATCTAGATCTTGATACACCAGTTGTTGCTACTAACTAGTATTATTTTTAGCGATATTTATTTACGAAAATTACTAAGGAAACAGATTGGTTGTAAAACTTACGTTGAGGATGGATGTTTTATCATCGTAGCCAGCTCCGGCGGAAACGAAATTAGCACCAATAAGGAGATTCTTGCCAGATGCTTGAGGGCTCAAGTATGCAGACGGGTAAGTAGTGAAGCCAAGTTCATCAGCTACAATAACCGATTAAAAAAATTACTACATAAGATATCACGTTATGAATGAAATAACAATAGCTGAGTGACTTTTCTGTACAAAATATAGTTGAATGGCTTTCTAAGAGAAAAAATGTTAGTTGAGTGTCGTAAGAGAAATTTGTAGACACCTAATTTTGTCCCTCCCGAAGTCTAATTTTATTCATTTTTAGTTCACCTTACCATGTGTCCAACCCCATGTAATTATATCCCACAAAAATACAAAAATAAACAAAAAATAATACCTCTAACTAATTTATCTTATCCTAACAACCTACTCAATCAAAATCTTCCACCTCCCTACCCACTCATATTTTTATCCTCACAATAACAAACTAAAATAAAGAATACATGGGGGACTCACCAAAATTTCCACATCATAAAATATCCATGCCCATTATAAAAGAAAAATTCTAAGAGGGAAAAAGGAGAGGCTCATTCTTTGATCATCATCTTCTCCACAATAACAACAATCACAAAATAATCTTCCTCACAAAAACAAGAACAACAACAACAACAATAAAAAAAAGGGGCGCCGATGAACAGTAACTGATGAACTGTAACCAGTGAACAGTATCGGTGAACAGTAACGGAGTGAAAAGTGACGTTGAACGGGTCATTATTTATCAAGTTGAATTGTTGGTGTTAAGGTTCGGCTCGAGGTTTTCAGGTGCGGACTCTCTTTATTCAAATAACATTGAGTTTCAAAGCTTCAAATTTAAGGTCCAATTCTTTCTTCTCTTTTATTTAATTCTTATGTGATTGTAATTGCGTGTGATTCGATACCGTGGTTTGTTTGTTGATGTGAACTGTTGGTGACATTTGGGTGTCTGATGTGCTAAGCATGATTGGTGAATTTTTGTTATTCTCGATTGGTGGATTGTGTATTGAAATGGGTTAATCACGTGGTTGAAAATGAATTAAAGTGGGGACTAAAAATGGAGGAAAATGAATATTGATTAATTTTGATGTATTGATGATGTTGAACATGATAGAATTGTGATACGTTGAACTTGGTAGGAAAACGTAGGCCGGGTAGGCAAATTTAGGAATAACGATTTGTTGGAGTGTTTGAATATGTGTGTGAATGATACTTTCTACTTTATTGCACGAAAAGTTTAAATTGTACTCATTTGGCCGGGGAATGCCCCGAAGGATTTGTATTGATTTATCCGGAGAATGCCCCGAAGTAGCATGTATGCAAAGGAGGCTCGTGATCAAGGCCCGGAACTTCGGGTAGAGTTTAGTTTAGGATTAGTTTAGAATAGAATAGGTTTTATATTTCAGCACCTCTTTTATTTTGGATTGTATAATTTGGACTGAACATTATTTTGGTTTGTTTTGAATTTTGTGTGATTTGTTTGTTTGCTTGTTTTGTGTTTTTATGTGGTTTGTACATTTGTAATGTTAAATTAGCCGATACGCTCCACCAAGCGACCATGGTCGAACCACGGGATCGAGGGGTACCTAACACCTTCCCCTCGGTCAACAGAATTCCTTAGCCGGAATCTTTGTTCGCAGATCAGTTTTTAGAGTCAAACCATTTCCAAAAGGATTTTCCAAAGGTGACTTGGCACACCGGATTATGCCAAGTGGTGACTCTGAATAAGAAAAAATAAATAAAAAATGTAAATAATCCTTTTTTTTCGAAACAAAATTTTCATTTTTTGTCACCTTAATAATAAAACCCTTTCGAACTTAAAATACATATCTTTTTTTTTGGAGTCAAAAAAGGGGTGTGACAGCTCTGGCGACTCTGCTGGGGATTCTTTCAGAATTCGAGCTTTTTTTTGGAATCGTATCGGCTTTGCTTGGCATTACAAGTGTATAAGCATTGTTTGTGATTTTTGTTTGTGTTTTCTCTTTGGTGTATTTTCGTGCTCTTTGTTTACAGTATTTATCCTATGTGTTACCGCTTTTATATCTGACATCATGTGCATAACCCGAGTCATTCTTTCCGCAACAAGTCTCGGAGCGCATGTCGTGCGCACGAACTCTAGTTGAGTCACCTTTATTTTAGGGGGGCAGCCGTTGGATGTATGGAGTAGGTGGAAAGCTAAGCAGCCATTATCGACCATATTCTCCCCCGAACAGCCTTGTTAGTGAACCCCAATGTAGGTCAGCCTTTAGGTCATGCTTATGTGCATCATATTGAAGACCTAGCAGGGCCCACTTGGCCATTTGTAGGAGACTCACTTCTAAGGCATCCCTACGTGCTAAATATTGCATCTTTGAGGGTAACGAGGTTATTTGACCTACGGGTTTGGGCAAAAACATGAGTTAGAAGCAAAGTGTGTAGGCAAGAAATTGTTGAAAAAAAAAAGAAGAAAAAAAGAGTGAAGAAAAAAAAGATTTGGTAGTTTTTAGGGTTCTTTATGACTTTTGTTTTTCACAATTCAAAAATTAATTTTTTTTTTTTTACTTTTTGCACTCATTTCCCACAAAATCAAAAACGTTAAAAAAATTTCCTTTTATTTTTTTAGTAAGCATTCATAATTCGAAAACTCCAAAAATATTTTTTCCTTTCAATAGGAGCTTTGTACATTCTTATATAGTAAAAATGCCAAAAAGATTTTCCTTCGTAATTGTTGGTGTCAGTTTTAGTTGAAGTGTCTAATTAAAAATCCAAAAAAAGATTTTATTTGTTTGTCTTTGGTTGTGTCTCTTAAGTTAGGGGCAATCTATTAGTTAATCATTAATTGTCCAATCTGGACGAACTACGCACCCCTGATTCTCCTCTTTCGGGAGTGAGATACGTAGGCAGCCTATTGTTGGTTCGGGGATCTTATTGAAAAAATTCAAAAAAAAAAAATTCACTCTTTATTTAGAGTAGGTGTTTCATACATATCTTGAAAAGAAAAATACAAAAAAAAAAAAGAAAAAAAAGATTTTTCTCAATAGTCGTAGGTTTCATTTTTGGTTGATCTTATTTAAAAAATTCAAAAAGATTTTTTTCACTCTTTATTTAGAGTAGGTGTTTCATACATATCTTGAAAAGAA
>NW_025851877.1:0-8583 GCF_002878395.1 Capsicum annuum | reverse complement strand
AAAAAGATTTTCTTCGCTCTTTATTTAGAGTAGGTGTTTCATACATATCTTGAAAAGAAAAATACAAAAAAAAAGAAAAAAAAATTTCCTCAATAGTCGTTGGTTTCATTTTTAGTTGATCTTATTTCAAAAATTCAAAAAGATTTTCTTCACTCTTTATTTAGAGTAAGTGTTTCATATACATCTTTAAAAGAAAACTACAAAAAGATTTTTTCTTTAATAGGTTCAAGTTTCATTTTCATATGAAATTCAAAATTGAAAATGCAAAAAGATTTTTCTTTGGTAATCATAGGTTTCATTTTGTATAGGAATTTTAAACGTGAAAATGATAAAAGAGTCTATTCTTTTGACAATTTGTTATTTTCTTCTCTTTTTAAAGTTTCAAGAAAAGAAAAAAGAAAGGAAAAAGTTTAATTGGCCATTTTGACAAAACTTCACGAACTACGCACCCCTGATTCTCTTCTCTCGAGAGTGAGATACGTAGGCAACCTATTGTGGGTTCGGGGATCTTATTTCAAAAATGTTAAAAATGTTTTATTCACTCTTCATTTCGAGTAGGTGTTTCATATACATCTTCAAGATAAAACTATAAAAAGATTTTCCTTTAATAATTTCAAGTTTCATTTTCATATGACATTCAAAATTGAAAACCCAAAAAGATTTTTCTTTGGTAGTCATAGGTTTCGTTTTGTATAGATATCTTAAAAGTGAAAAATGCAAAAAGATTTTTGTCAATTCTTTTGACAAATTGTTATTTTCTTTTCTTCTTAAAGTTTCAAGGAAAAGAATAAAAAAAGAGTTTAATTGGCCATTTTGGCAAGACTTCACGAACTACGCATACCTGATACTCTTCTTTCAGGAGTGAGATACGTAGGCGCCCTTCTTGGGTTCGGTGATCTTTTCTAAAAAAAGGATTTTGACAAAAAAATGTTGAACTCTAACATATTTGTTACCTCTTGTTCAGTTAGTTTAAGGTGGTTGGTTTGTGGCTTCCTGGCTGGTCCTCCATATCACACCAAATCCAAGGAAGGATTAGTTGTGTCCAACAAGGATATAGAGAGTGACATCATGGATGAAACAAAGAGTCAGGAAATTGAGAGTTTAAAGGAAGAGAATTTGAGACTAAGACAACAAATGATGGAAATGTATCGAGCTTGGGCCAGTGGGCTGCCTCCACCTCCATTCCCCACTTTTGTCCGTGTAAATACCTTGAGTCTTCCACCAAAATTGCAAAGTTAGTTTCTTACTGTTGTTGATACATCACAACATGCCTTAGAATCCATTTCACGTCAAATGCACCCCAATGCTTCCGCCTCTCATTCTTTATCTCCTCAGTATAAGCCTACCACATTCATAGCACCACATACCGTCTGTGCTTTTATTGCTCAACCTTCTACTGAGGCTTCCACATTGCCTATCAATCCAACAATTGCTACCCCAATCTGCTAGTGGACCCATGTTCAAGGCTCTTGATGATCATTGCCATACTCTTGAGCCTACAGTTAAGTTAAGAGGAACGCCAAAATTTCTTACCAAGAAGCCTAGCATACCAGAAAAATCAGAGAAAATGGTGGGGAAAGTAAAGAGTGTAGAAAATGATACGGAAAGTTTCCTGGGACTTGTGGGTAAAGAAGATGTTTCATATAAAGACTGGGGCATGTCTTCAAGTATCAGCCTTCTTCAAAGCTTTGAGATATCAAAATTTGAGGAACGTGATGGGCAGAAGGATTCTGTGAAACATTTGGGACGATATTGCAATCAATCCAGGGAAACTGAAGGAAAGGAGAAGGGAAACACACCTATTGTCGTGCCAGGGCCAAAGCAGAGTTTGAGAGGTCCAACTCACCAATACTGTCAGCCTCAATACCGAGCTTACATATCAAATCTACTTACTCATCTGCAACAAGGTGCCTTTTTTAAAAATCCAAGGAGATTCATTCCACTTTTTCAATGTCCTTTGAAGAATGCATAATTGTTTACCCATCCGTCTTCTTATCCATAATGGTATGCACCTGTCCCTTAAAGTCATCCTCAACCCCCACAAATTTACCAAGGAACCTCTAAATCCACGTTTCAACCAAGGCCAGAGTTTGCAATTATGAGGAAGGAAAAGGATAATTTTACTTCTATTGGGGAATCTTATGCGTGTTTGTTTCAGAGATTGAGACATAGGGGCATGATTACTCCTCTCCTTGGGTACACTCTTAATCGGCATTCAAGAAATTTTGATCCTAATGCACGCTGTGCGTATTATTTTGATGCTCAAGGTCATAGTATTGAAGATTGTCTAGATTTGAAAAGAGAAATTGAAAAGATGATTCAAGATGGATCAATTATGGTGTAGAACATGAACAGTGAGGGAAGCTCTAGTCACTCTGATATGCAAATCAGTGGCTAATTATTCAGGCTGAGCAATTGAGAAATCACCCCTCTCCTTACCAGGAAGGGGTCTGGTAGCTTGTTTTGTTTTATTTTATTGTTGTCCAAATTATTTCAGGACTGTAGTTCGGGATCTATCTTGTTTTGTCTTTTTGTTGTTTATGTTCAAAATCTTCTATCTTTTGTTTCAACTAAATGAACTGTGCTATTTTTCTTTGTGATTTAAATATGTGTTTGTTTGTTTTTCTTTGCATAGTACATTTTATGTTGACTCTAGTGATATGACATGCTAGTGAAATTTTCAGCCAGATCTTAAAATTTAGTTTAAGCATGAACATTGAATCAGAGGGTTAAAGTTAGAAAAAGAGAGCATTTGAGAAAATATATAGAGTGCTGGGGCATTTGGTGATCAAGTTGAAGCCTTCTTTGAAAATTAAGGCCATTATTTTGAGAATTGTGAAAATAACTTGGTCATCAATTGAAAGACATATCTCAATTAGGTCAAGCAATGAATGTGCGATCCTATGTCAAAAGGAACAGAAACAAAATTAGCTCTACGAGGTCATGAGTCCTTTAGCATAAGGAATGTACAACGAAAGTGGAGTTGTATTTTTGACAAGGGTAGAAGAAGAATTGACACACATGCTCAGTTAAAGTTAGTATTGTGAATGTGTCACAAATAATCTTTATCTTTTATTTCATATTGCATGATATGTACTAACATTTTCAAGGATTGATATGACAAAGGCATTTCATTCTGCTATCCAAATATCGTGTCATCCTTTGTTTACCCCATTTGAGATTCAGTCCTATATTATTTCATACCCCTCTTCTGGAATCAAGATAAAGTCAGCAAAACTCAAAAGAAAAATGTCAAGCAAAGCAATAGAGTCAGAAAAATTTCAAAAAAAAGAGAGAAAAAAAATAAAGAAAATATGTCCAAAAGGAAAGAAAAGAGAAGAGTGTCAAGAAAAATAGAGTAAGAAAGTTCCAAAGAGAAAAGAGTCAACAAAAGAAAAATTAGAATCAAAAGAAAGAACAAGCTGCCAGAACTACGCGTGACCTGATTCTCCTCTCTTGGGGGTGAGATACGTAAGCTGCCCTACTAAGGGCTCGGTCCAACCAAATAAACAATTTAGAACATTATTTTGGTTTGTTTTGAATTTTGTGTGATTTGTTTGTTTGCTTGTTTTGTGTGTTTATGTGGTTTGTACATTTGTAATGTTAAATTAGCCGATACGCTCCACCAAGCGACCGTGGTCAAACCACGGGATCGAGGGGTGCCTAACACCTTCCCCTCGGTCAACAGAATTCCTTAGCCGGAATCTCTGTTCGCAGATCAATTTTTAGAGTCAAACCATTTCCAAAAGGATTTTCCAAAGGTGACTTGGCACACCGGATTATGCCAAGTGGTGACTCTGAATAAGATCCAAAAGTTGTAAGTCCTAATCCACTTCAACTGTCGTTTGGGCCTCATGCCATCCTTTCTTTCTAACCCTATCTAATAGCCAAGTTACAACCAAAGAAAGACCTTCAGATCAATCTTTAGAGATGTTAAGGCAAAGCATGCAAGGGATATGATGATGTATTTGGGAACTACCTGTCTTCCTCAGCACAAAGAATCAAGAGAGAAATAAAAATGAGAGTCTTATTGGTGAAAATCCTCACGGGCACCATAAGGCGATGTTAAGTTGAGAGAAATAAAAATGAGAGAGTCTTCTCGGTGAAAACCCTTACGGGCACCATAAGACGATGGTGAGCTGAGAGAAAAATAAGAGAGGTTTGTTGGAGAAAACCCTTCAAGGTGCCACTAGCCGAATGAGGTCTTCGAATGTAATTGGCCCAAGGAAGCAACTCAGTTTCAAGGCCATTAACCCAAGAACAACTGGTGAAAGGGGCGGATGGAAAGATCAGGCAGATTAATCCAAAATGCATGGCATAATCATTAGAGTTGACAGTCATTTTTAGATAAATTTTTCGTTTCTTTGTTTCAAATGGGGACATTCATTGTCTTTTCTTTCTTCTTTATATTTTTATTTTTATTTTTCTTGGGTCAGTTGTCCAAATAAAAGTCACTGTCATTTTTTATCTTGTCTTTGAGTCAAGTCTATGTCGAAACAAGTGAGAAAAGATTTCAAAACTGGCTACCAGCTTTTTCAATTGCAGAAAGCAAGACAAAAGGCCAGCACATGAAAGAGACATGATTGTGATCCGAAATAAGGCATGCAAAAAGTTGTGTGAACAGAAAATTTTGGGAATTCATGAAAATACCAAGGGTCAAAGAGTTCATCTGAGAAGCATGGCAAAGCAAAGATACTGAGTTTGTTTCAAAAGAACTCTTAATAATCGGAGTTTGGGTCAATGATGCAGCAAGTCAATGACATATGCTAATGGTTGGAAGCAAGGTTAAATATGACCGGGGCAAGAGCGATTTCCACAAAAGCCAAAGTCGCAAACCAGCCACCATGTTTTTAAACTGACAAGTTTTCTTTGTATGAAGCAGGAACACATGCTACCTTCGAATCAAGGATTTCAAAGCCTAAACATCAAAGGCCATAACATTCTCACTTTTTAAAATGCAACAGGCAATATTGTTGCACATATTTGATATTCCATGCCTTGGAGAAGCACTTCCTTGTTTGGACAATTCAAGCACTATTGTAAGGAGATGCACTTCCTTTATTTGGTTAATTCAAGAAACATTTGTGAAGAGACGCACTTCCTTGTTTGATTAATTTAAGAGACATTTGTTAGGAGACGCACTTCCTTATTTGGTAATTCGATTGACATTTGTAAGGAGACGCACTTCCTTGATTGGTTAATTCAATCAAAATTTTTTAGGAGACGGACTTTCTTATTTTGGTAATTCAAGCGGTGTTGGTAAGGAGATACACTTCCTTGTTTGGGTAATTCAAGCAACATTTGTAAGGAGATGCACTTCCTTGTTTGTACAATTCAAGCAATATTGTAAGGAGATGCACTTCCTTTATTTGGTTAATTCAAGAAATATTTGTGAGGAGACGCACTTCCTTGTTTGAGTAATTCAAGAGACATTTGTTAGGAGACGCACTTCCTTATTTGGTAATTCGATCGAAATTTGTAATGATACGCACTTCCTTGATTGGTTAATTCTAGCAAAATTTGTTAGGAGACGCACTTCCTTATTTTGGTAATTCAAGCAGTGTTGGTAAGGAGATGCACTTCCTTATTTTGGTAATTCAAGCGGTGTTGGTAAAGAGATGCACTTCCTTATTTTGGTAATTCAAGCGGTGTTGGTAAGGATATGCACTTCCTTGTTTGGGTAATTCAAGCAACATTTGTAAGGAGACGCACTTCCTTGTTTGGACAATTCAAGCAATATTGTAAGGAGATGCACTTCCTTTATTTGGTTAATTCAAGAGACATTTGTTAGGAGACGCACTTCCTTATTTTGGTAATTCGAGCAACATTTGTAAGGAGAAGCACTTCCTTATTTGGTTAATTCAAGAAATATTTGTGAGGAGATGCACTTCCTTATTTGAGTAATTCAAGAGACATTTGTTAGGAGACGCACTTCCTTGTTTTGGTAATTCAAGCGGTGTTGGTAAGGAAAAGCACTTTCTTGTTCGGTTAATTCAAGCAACATTTGTAAGGAGATGCACTTCCTTATTTAGGCAATTCGAACAACATTTGTAAGGAGAAACACTTTCTTGTTTGGTTAATTCATGAAAACATTTCTAAGGAGATGCACTTCCTCGTTTGGTTAATTCAAGAAGCATTTGTAAGGAGACACACTTCCTTGTTTTGATAATTCAAGCAATAATGGTAAGGAGATGCACTTTCTTGATTTGGTATTTCGAATTTTGATTTTTAGGTGATGCACTTTCTTGTTTTGATAATTTAAGCAACATTGGTAAGGAGATGCACTTCCTTGATTGGATATTTCGAATTTTGATTTTTAGGTGATGCACTTCCTTGTTTTGACAATTTAAGCAACATTGGTAAGGAGATGCACTTCCTTGATTGGGTATTTCGAATTTTGATTTTTAGGTGATGCACAACCTAACTTGAGTCTTGATTTCTAGAAAATGCACTTTATAGTCGAGTTATTGCACTCAATCCTTAGGAGACACACTTCCTTGCTAGTTTTCATTTGTCAGGTGACACACTTTTAACTTAAACTTGTATCTCTAGAAGACACACTTTCTAGTTAGAGTCCCTCACTTTAATTCTTAGGAGATGCACTTCCTAGTCTAGCTTATTCAATTGTACTCTCAAGAGATGCATTTCTTGGTCAAAGTCTTGATTTATTATTGCAACATGCAAGTAGGTATGATGTGACTTTTCCAAAAGTCTTCTGATGATAAACTAGGGCAAAAAGTCAATTTCTGTTTTTGAAACTTTGTTTTCTGGCAAATAAAACCTCTTTATAATAATATTTGTTTGGGATAATTTTTTTTTTAGTTTTGATGTGATTTCAGGAGCCTGCTCGAAGCACAGGGCGAATAAATGGAAAACTAAGCAACAAGGTGAAGAAATTGAAAGTTAAACAGATTGAAAAATAGCAAGTCAGGGGCCCCGCCTGCAGAACAGGGTGAAAAAGTTGAAAGCATGGCAACAAGTTGATGAAATAGCAAGTCAGGAACTCGCCTGGAGAACAGGGTGAAGAAATTGAAAGGCAAGCAACAAGTTAAAGAAATAGCAAGTCAGGAGCCCGCCTGAAGAATAGGGTGATGAAACTCAAGTCAAAAGTCCAGAAGAAGTTGCATAGATAGGATTTTGTAATTTTATTTATGTTTTTAACTTGTAATTTTCATTTTTGATGTAATAACAGAGTCACGGACTGGAACCTTGACGGAACCTCACTCGACTCTCCAACTCGGCATAGTCCTTCTCTTTCCAATCCTTTGAAATACCCGTGACTTGATTCTCTCATAACTTGGGTAGGTAGGATGTCTTAAGTCAAGACCCGGTTGTCCCTCTTCCTTCTGTTTCTTTCTTTGAATAATGGTCGGGTCAAAATTTGATCTCGCTGTCTACTTCTTTGTCTTAAAACACTTCGTTTTTACATTCAAAGGGGGCATGATGTAGACACCTAATTTTGTCCCTCCCGAAGTCTAATTTTATTCATTTCTAGTTCACCTTACCATGTGTCCAACCCCATGTAATTATATCCCCTAAAAATACAAAAATAAACAAAAAAACAATACCTCTAACTAATTTATCTTATCCTAACAACCTACCCAATCAAAAGCTTCCACCTCCCTACCCATTCATATTTTTATCCCCACAATAACAAACTAAAATAAAGAATATATGGGGGACCCACCAAAATTCTCACATCATAACAAATCCATGCCCATTATAAAAGAAAAATTCTAAGAGAGAAAAAGGGGAGACTCATTCTTTGATCATCATCTTCTCCACAATAACAACAATCACAAAATAATCTTTCTCACAAGAACAACAACAACAACAACAAAAAAAAGGGGCGCCGATGAACAGTAACCGGTGAACAGTATCGGTGAACAATACTGGTGAACAGTAACGGCGTGAAAAGTGACGGTGAACGGTTCATTATTTGTCGAGTTGGATTGTTGGTGTTAAAGTTCAGTTCGAGGTTTTCGGGTGCAGACTCTCTTTATTCGAATAACATTGAGTTTGAAAGCTTCAAATTTAAGGTCCAATTCTTTCTTCCCTTTTATTTAATTCTTATGTGATTGTGATTCCGTGTGATTCGATACCGTGGTTTGTTTGTTGATGTGAACTGTTGATGACATTTGAGTGTCTGATGTGCTAAGCATGATTGGTGAATTTTCGTTATTCTCGATTAGTGGATTGTGTATTGAAATGGGTTAATCACGTGGTTGAAAATGAATTAAGGTGGGGACTAAAAATGGAGGAAAATGAATATTGATTAATTTTGATGTATTGATAATGTTGAACATGATAGAATTGTGATACATTGAACTTGGTAGGCAAACGTAGGCCGGGTAGACAAATTTAGGAATAACGATTTGTTGGAGTGTTTGAATATGTGCGTGAATGGTACTTTCTACTTTATTGCACGAAAAGTTTAAATTGTACTCATTTGGCCGGGGAATGCCCCGAAGGATTTGTATTGATTTATCCGGGGAATGCCCCGAAGTAGCATGTACGCAAAGGAGGCTCGTGATCAAGGCCCGAAACGTCGGGTGGAGTTTAGTTTAGGATTAGTTTAGAATA
>NW_025851876.1:631-1589 GCF_002878395.1 Capsicum annuum | reverse complement strand
TAATAATAATCTGAAAAGTCATGACTTACATCACAATATTTATTTTCTTAATTTAATCAAAAATTTAATTAATGTATGGAGGTGAATAGTCGCGCCTTTTTGCCTCTCATTTAAATTCAATCCTCTATAAATAGGTCCATCCTTACTCAATCGTTTATTCAAATACACACTTTATTTATGTATTGCATCTCGTCTTTCATATTACACTTTAGAAGATAAGATTATGGTTGACCGAGTGTGGGACGTTGCTTTTCTACAAGACGCCATGAATGAACTTCGGAATCAAGTTCGTGAGCTGCAATGGGAATTGGGAGGAGTTAGATCAAGAATGCTCCGCGAGATATGCAGGCTGAGGAGGGCCTTGCTACTTCCGATTAAAGATTGGCCAGCTGGCAATGATGATGCTGATAATAATAATAATAATAATTAGACTATTATTTTTCTTTTAGTCTATTATATGTATTTTTATTTGTTTAATGAATAAATTATGTTTGATCTTTGACGTTTTAATCCATATTTAATTTTCATTCTATCTATTATCTTCTCAACAAACATTTCGACGTAAAAAGGAATAATTTAGAATCTAGTAGCAATAGCAAGATTTATTTGTTAGGTTTGTGGCAGGGGTTGATATGTGTTGTTTCAAATAGATTAATCATTCATTGCAACAGATAATTAGTCTGGTGCAACAGATAAACATTCTGATGCAACAGATAATTAGTTTGGTGTAACAGATAAACATTCTGATACAACAGATAATACGTCTGATGCAACAGATAATACAATGATGCAACAGATAAATAGTCTGATGCAATAGATTACCCATCTGATGCACCAGATGATTGATCTGTTTAAATTGTGGGCACTTATGCTGGATTCATAATCGGGTTCTATCCATTGTTGGAAAAACAGAAGTGTACCCAGATGACAAATACGAATAAAAATCATAATTTTACTT
>NW_025851876.1:153-531 GCF_002878395.1 Capsicum annuum | reverse complement strand
AGTGATGTAGTAAACAAAATTTGACCTAAGAAATTGGTCAGATCGCAGCAGTAGCGCTATACCACCACCAACAACAACAACAACAAAAAATGGTCGACAAGAAGAAGATGAAGCAGAAGATGATGAATAAAGCAGCAGAAACAGAAACAATTAACAACAAAAATCGCTAAGAGAGAGAAAACAACAATGGATGAGAAGAGAGAGAAAGGCGCCTTTTTTTCCTCCGTTTTCCGTTATTTTAGGTATACATTGGGATCAAAGTATAAATTTAAAAACTCGTGGATTATTTTAAAACTTCCCCAACTTTCTTAATACATAATAAAGTAATTGTCACCTCTAACTAATAATTAAGACTTGTGTCACCTACACCTCATTTTA
>NW_025851875.1:625-2098 GCF_002878395.1 Capsicum annuum | reverse complement strand
GATAATTATGATTCAGAAGATAGTGAAACATATACAGAAATATTGACAAATACAAAAAATTTAGAAATCAATGAAAAACAAGAAGTAATTAATGAAGAAAACTTAGAAAATATCAACACAGAAATAAATACTCTTGACAAAAAAGAAGATGAAAATATAATACTTAGAACATCAGAAATAAGAAAACCTATATATTATAAGAATAAGTTTAAAAAATATAATCTAAAGAATGAATATAACAAATGGACACCAAAACAAATAGTTAATAAAAATTATAACTTTTTAGACTTAGATTGTGTAATAGATACAGAAAAAATAATACAATTATGGATAGGATATTTGACAAAATAATTATTAGATAATAATATAAACATAATAGATGCACCAGAATAAATTGAAAGAACACTAATAGGAACAATGAAATTATGATTTTCAAATTTAACTGAAAATAGCAAGAAGGTATTAAGAACTAATAAATCTACAGAAGGAACATCATCAACAACAACTAAACTAAAACCTATAGAATTATTAAAAACATATGAAACAGTTATAAAAGATGAATTTGGTAGTATGACAACAATAGAAGAAGAACAAAATGAAGAAAAAGATACAAATAGGAATTTAATGTTAAAATTAGCAATATGTAATATGTGTTATATAGATGAATATACTTGCATATTTAAAGAATATTATTATAAAGGAGCATATAATATAGAAGAAAGTAAAGAAATAAGGAAATTATATTTTAATAAATTACCCGAACCATTTAGTTCCAAAATAATAAACATTTGGGAAGAAGCAAAAATAGTAGATACTCTAGGAGCATGAATAAAATTTTTACAACAATGGTATAGAAACTTATGTGAAAAATATAGAGAAGAATTAAAAATGAAAAAAACATTGATAAGAAATTTAGCATGTTGCAAAGATAAAATACCACCCCAATTCGGATGTGAAGAAAGATATTATAAGAAAAGAAAAAGACATAAGAAATATAAGAAATATAAAAAATCAAAATATAAATACAAGAAATCAAGAAAAAGATATTATGTAAAAAATTATAAATACAAAAGACTATATAGAAAAAAGAAATTTATAAAAGAATGTACTTGTTATAATTGTGAAAAATTAGGACATTTAGCTAGAGATTGTAAATTACCTAAAAATCCAAAAAATAAACAAATATCAGAAATAAAAATAGCTAATACAGAATATATGCAGATAGATTATATAGCTTATGAATTAGAAAGTGAGGATAGTATATATGAAATTTCAGAAAATGAAACAGCTAATGAAATAGATAGTGAAATAGATGAATCAAATGACTGAAGAAGATATAAAAATAATAACAAAGAAAGAATATCTAAATGATGAAGGAACAGAACAAAAAATAATATTTGACAGTAACATATTTGATGAAATAAAAGGAAAAGAATTAGACTTAAGTGTAAATATTTTTTTTACACTTAAGTC
>NW_025851875.1:0-525 GCF_002878395.1 Capsicum annuum | reverse complement strand
TAAAAATAATAACAAAGAAAGAATATCTAAATGATGAAGGAACAGAACAAAAAATAATATTTGACAGTAACATATTTGATGAAATAAAAGGAAAAGAATTAGACTTAAGTGTAAAAAAAATATTTAAAATACCAACAATAAGAAATCTATTTACTAAGAAAAAAGAAAAATATTATATAGTATGCCAAAAGGAACATGTAATAGACTGCAGATATGCAAAAGGTAAAGCTAGTATACCACTAGTAACAAAAAGAATAATTAATAAAGAGATAAATGATATAAAAAGTAGGGACCCAATAAAATATGTACACCTTGGAGGTATAGAGATATTAATAAAAGCATGATTCAGAGAAGGAATAGATACACCAATAGAATTATATTTAGCGGATGATAGAATTATAAAACCTGTAGAAAAAAGCATAATAACTGCCATAAAAGAAAATTTAATATACCAAAAATTTAAATTTATAATAAGTGCAAATTATTCAGTAGCGGTAACAGATAAAAATATAGATAAATCATTAA
>NW_025851874.1:0-6184 GCF_002878395.1 Capsicum annuum | reverse complement strand
GATATGTTTGTCATAGTGTTCATCGATGATATACTTGTGTACTCCCATAGTGAGGATGAACATTCTGATCATCTCCGAACTGTCTTGCAAACCCTTAGAGATCACAAGTTATTTGCCAATTTCAGTAAGTGTGAGTTTTATTTAAGGTCAGTTGCTTTTTTGGGTCATATCATTTCTTTCGAGGGTATTAGAATTGATCCCAAAAAGACCGAAGCTATTAGAAATTAGCCTAGACATATTTTTCCAACTAATATCCGAAGTTCTTGGGTTTAGCTGGCTATTACTGCCATTTTGTTGAGGGTGTCTCCTCGATAGCGTCTTCTATGACTCGGTTGACCCAAAAGAAAGTGAAGTTCTTATGGTCAGAATCTTGTGAGAAGAGTTTTTAGGAGTTGAAGACTCGACTCACTTCAGCCCCTATTTTGACTTTGCCTGATGGTGTTGATGGTTTTGTGGTGTACCGTAATGCTTCAAGAGTTGGGTTGGGTTGCGTATTGATGCAGAAGGGTAAAGTTATAGCGCTTCTAGACAATTGAACCCCATGAGAAAAATAACCCCACCCATGACCTTGAGTTGGCTGCTGTTGTGTTTGCTTTGAAAATCTGGAGTCACTATTTGTATGGTGTCCATGTTGATGTTTTCACTGATCATAAGAGTCTGCAGTATGTGTTTACCCAAAGAGAATTGAATCTTAGGCATAGACTATGGTTAGAATTGTTAATGGACTATGATATAAGTGTGTTGTACCATTAGGGCAAGGCCAATATTATTGTCGATTTCCTAAGTAGAGTGTCCATGGATAGTGTTTTGCATGTGGTAGAAGGTAAGAAAGAGTTGGGTCGTGATGTACATCGTTTGGCTAGATTAGGGGTAAGATTGTTTGACTCTGCTGAAGGTAGTATAGGGGTTCAGAGTAGTTTCAAATCCTCCTAGGTTTCAAAAGTGAAGGAAAATCAATAATAAGAAGCTAGCTTGGTCAGACTGAAGGAGTCAGTCAAGAACCAAAAAGTAGAGGTTTTCTGCTAAGGGGGAGATGGTGTGTTAAGATTGCAGGGCAGATTGTGTATCCCGAATGTTAATGATCTAAGATAGAGGATTATGGCTAAAGAGCACAGGGCGCGATATTCTATTCATCCTAGTGCCACCAAGATATACCGAGACTTGTGGGAAATCTATTGGTGGAGTGGCATGAAGAAAGATATAGCCTATTAGAAGCATTATATATTATATTTCATCAAATTTCCTCAAAAAGAAAACCCTAATTTCCTACATCTAACTTCAAAAACCTCCAAAGTTCACCATTAATTCTGCAAATTTATTCAAGATTCCAAGTTCCTAGTTCAAGAACTCCAAGAACCATCATTCAAAGGCACGATTAACATCTCAAAAATGAGTATCGATCTAAAGCTCATCATTCAAGGTATGTGGGGTTTTTCAATAAGAACTCTCTTTCGCTTTGGTGCCCAAAAGTACTTTTCTTTACAAAGGCATGATTTTATTTGATTTTTATGAATATGAAGCATGAACCCATATGTTATGATGATTATTATGAAATCTTGATGATTATGATTTTGAAAGATGAATTTACATGTGTGGAGATATAAAGCATGAATCTTGAATGATATTTATCATGATTTTGATATTTGGATCGTGAATCCCCATTGGAAATTATGTTTTTTTTAGAAAGTGTGTGCTATAAGCACGTTGATGTTGAATATTTGAGATATTTTGATTGATTTGACCTTTTGGTCTTAATGGAGTTATTTTGAACTCGATTGTGAAAGAAATCCACAATGTGGTTGATTTTGATAGATAGGAAGCTTGATGGCTCCCGATGTATATTTATATATGATTGAAATTGTTTTGTTGCTCGGGCTATGTCATTTTCTTCAGGCTATGTGAGTCTTTCATACATCCTGCATATTTCTTATAAATATTTATGATGATGATGTTTATACAACTGCATACACCCCTATATACTCGGTTCCTTTCCATGATACTGACCCACATTTTTAGATATGGGCTGCATTTTCTTGGAATGTAGGTTCAGGTGCTCAGTTCCAAGTTCGACAGTGATTCTTCGGGCATGCTGTTCTACATCCTTTGTTGTGGTGAGTCCTCATGTTCCGAGGAGGTGATGTCTAATGTTGGTTTCACGGAATTGTTTACATTTGATAACTGAGTATGAGTCAGTTGGGGCATGTCTCAATGGCTCACTGCTTTTATTGATTTTCTTAGAGGCTTGTCAGACTAGTATACATGTTGGGAGTTGACTAATAAGTCGTATTTTGTTATTTTTTTGAAATTCTTTTATTCTTGGATGATGATTACTCTATTGATATTTTAGGGTTGTTTATGGAAACCCCATTGATTTGTGTTGAACTGAATTAAAATGGCTCAAAGGGTTAGCTTGGGGCTACTCGTAGCCTCAACCTTCGTGTGACACTTCGGGACCCATTGTCTGGGGTGTTACAAACTTGGTATCAGAGCCTAAGGTTTTAAGGTGTCCTAGGGAGTCTGACAAGCCGCGTTAAGTAGAGTATTGATCATCGGTGTGTAGAGCGCCATATCTATAAGCAAGAGGCTAAAAGACGTTTTAGAAAAAAGTGTCATTCTTTCTTTCAGAAGTCTATCGTACTTAAAGTGTCTCTCCCTTCTATTGACTCGTGCTCTCTTCTTTCAGAAATATGCCTCCACATCGAGTGAGAAGAAATAATGATGGTCAGCAACCTCAACCCGCTCACCCATTGAATAAAAATGTGTCTCATATTGAATTTCGGGCAGCCTTTAAGGTGCTGGCCCAAGCTGTTACTGCAAATGTTCAAGCCAACCCGGCCCCGGCTCCACAACAGCAGGGAGGTGATTCATCTACTGCCAGGATCCGTGACTTCATGCGGATGAATCCGTCGGAATTCTATGGGTCCAAGTCTGATGAGTATCTACGGTTGTTTCTAGAGAAGGTGCAGAAGATTACTCAGGTTATGTATATATCTGAGGAACATAGCTTGGAGTTGGATGCGTATAGGTTGAAAGACCTTGCTTATGACTGGGTTGGTTCTTGGAGGAAAGGTAGAGGTGAGAGAGTTGTCCCTACAACTTGGCAAGAGTTCCAAAATACATTCCTGGATAAGTTTTTCCCTTTGGAGATGAAAGAGGCGAAGGTGGAAGAGTTTATGAACCTGCAACAGGGCTCTATGACGGTTAGGGAGTACTGTCTAAAGTTCAATCATTTGGCCAAGTATGCTCCAGACTTAGTGGCTGATAATCGGGCTAGTATGAGTAAGTTTGTGACTGAAGTGTCTAGTTATGTGGTTAAGGAGTGTAGGTCTGCTATGCTGAATAGTGACATAAATCTTTCTAGACTGATGACTCATGCCCAACATATTGAGGCAGACAAGATTAAGGAGAGAGATATTATGAGAGGGAATAAGAGAGCTAGGTTCGAGCAGCATGGAAAGGGTCAGACTAGATCGCAGGGAGGGAGTTGCCCTCAGTATTAGGATCGTTATTCTATGCTAGCACCTTCATCTACTAGTGCTCCCATGCCTAGAGGTAGGCAGGATCAAGGTAGCAGGTCATATGCATCCAAGTCCCAGTACAGTGGTGAAAGTAAGCCAAATCTTCCCCTATGTCTAAGTGTGGTAGGGCTCATTCGCGTGAGTGTGGGGGTGAGAAGAAGGGTTGTTTCCGGTATAGTGACATGGGTCACAGAGTTAGTGATTGTCCACAAGATGGACAAGGGCGTCGTGACTATCGCCCTCAGACCCACACTCAGACTGTTAGTGCTCCAGTTCTAGCGAATCGCCCAGCCCCAGCTCAGGGCTCCTCTTCTAGCAATACTGGCGGGCAGCGCCAGAATAGATTCTATGTTTTACCGTCCGGCTAGGAATAGGAGGACTCTCTCGATGTTGTTACTAGTATGCTTTGTATATTTCAGTTTGATGTGTATGCTTTGTTGGATCCTGGATCCAGTTTCTCATATGTTACACCTTTGATTGCTGTGAATTTTGAAATGAGTCCTGAGATTATTCCTGAGCCTATCCTAGTTTCTACCCCAGTGGGTGATTCGATTGTTACCCAGAAAATGTATAAAAAGTGTCCTATTACCGTTCTTCATAGAGTCTTGTTGGCTGATCTAATTGAGTTAGACATGGTAGATTTTGATGTGATTCTGGGTATGGACTAGTTGTATTCTTCTTATACCTTTATTGATTGTCGGACCCGAGTGGTCAAGTTTTAGTTTTTGGGTGCATCCGTGTTTGAGTGGTCGGGGAATTATGTGTCACCCAAGAGTCATTTTATCTGTTACCTCAAAGCTAGAAATCTTATTTCCAAGGAGTGTATTTACTATTTGGTTAGAGTCAAAGACACTAAGTCTGAGACTCCAACTCTTTAGTCTGTTAACGTCATCAATAAGTTTTCTGATGTCTTTTCGGATGATCTCCCAGGGATACCTCCTGATAGAGAGATAGAATTTGGGATTGATCTTTTTCCCTATACTCAGCCCATTTTTATTCCTTCTTACCGAATGGCCCCTGCATAATTTAAGGAGTTGAAAGAGCAACTCAAAGATCTACTAGATAAGGGTTTCCTAAGGCCCATTGTTTCTCCTTGGGGTGCTCCTGTGTTGTTTGTAAGAAAGAAAGATGGCTCTTTGCTTATGCGCATTGATTACTGCCAACTGAATAAAGTCACCGTCAAAAATAAGTACCCCCTTCTGAGAATAGATGATTTGTTTGACCAATTGCAAGGTGCAAGTTATTTCTCAAAGATAGACCTTCTTACCGGCTATCATCAACTCAAAGTTAGGGAGTGTTACATCCCAAAAACTGCTTTTCAAACTCGGTATGGCCAATTTGAGTTTCATGTTATGTCTTTCGGGTTAATTAATTCCCCAGCAGCTTTCATGGACCTCATGAATTGAGTGTTAAGGCCATATCTAGATATGTTTGTCGTAGTGTTCATTGATGATATACTTGTGTACTCCCGTAGTGAGGATGAATATTCTGATCATCTCCGAACTGTCTTGCAAACCCTTAGAGATCACAAGTTGTTTACCAAGTTCAGTAAGTGTGAGTTTTGGCTAAGATCAGTTACTTTTCTGGATCATATCATTTCTTTCGAGGGTATTAGAGTTGATCCCCAAAAGGCCGCAACTTTTAGAAATTGGCCTAGACCTATTTCTCCAACTGATATCCGAAGTTTCTTGGGTTTAGCTAGCTATTACCACCATTTTATTGAGGGTTTCTCTTATATAGCGTCTCCTATGACTCGATTGACCTAAAAGAAAGTGAAGTTCTTGTGGTCCGAATCTTGTGAGAAGAGTTTTTAGGAGTTGAAGACTCGACTCACTTCAGCCCCTGTTTTGACTTTGACTGATGGTATTGATGGTTTTATGGTGTACTGTGATGCTTCGAGAGTTGGGTTGGGTTGTGTATTGATGCAGAAGGGTAAGGTGATCGCTTATGCTTCTAGACAGTTGAATTCCCATGAGAAAAATTACCCCACCCATGACCTTGAGTTGGCTGCTGTGTGTTTGCTTTGAAAATCTGGAGACACTATTTGTTTGGTGTCCATGTTGATGTTTTCACTGATCATAAGAGTCTGTAGTATGTGTTTACCTAGAGAGAATTGAATCTTAGGCGGAGACGATGGTTAGAATTGTTAAAGGACTATGATATGAGTGTGTTGTACCATCCGGGCAATGCCAATGTTGTGGAGGATGCCCTAAGTATAGTGTCCATGGATAGTGTTTCGCATATGGTAGAAGGTAAGAAAGAGTTGGCTTGTGATGTACATCGTTTGGATAGATTGGGGGTTAGGTTGCTTGACTCTACTGAAGTTAGTATAGCGGTTCAGAGTAGTTCCGAATCCTTCTTGGTTTTGGAAGTGAAGGAAAAGCAATACTTAGATGCTAGTTTGGTCAGACTGAAGGAGTCAGTCAAGGACCAAAAAGTAGAGGTTTTCTCCCAAGGGGGAGATGGTGTGTTGAGATTGCAGGGTAGATTATGTTTCCTAAATGTTGATGATCTGAGACAGAGGATTATGGCTGAAGCGCACGGGGCGTGATATTATATTTATCCTGGTGCCACCAAGATGTACCGAGACTTGCGGGTAATCTATTGGTGGAGTGGCATGAAGAAAGATATAACAGCGTTTGTAGCTAAGTGTGCAACATGCCAAT
>NW_025851873.1:1695-1878 GCF_002878395.1 Capsicum annuum | reverse complement strand
AGTTGCCCTTAAAATCTATTACACAAGCTCGTAGCATATCTTCAAGTATTTGGATGGTACGTTCTGCTTGTCCATCTGTTTGAGGGTGAAAAACTGTACTCAACTTCATTTGTGTTCCCAAACACCTCTGAAAAGACTTCCAAAAGTTTGCGGTAAATTGGGTTCCCCGATCTGATATAATAG
>NW_025851873.1:827-1595 GCF_002878395.1 Capsicum annuum | reverse complement strand
GTTCTGCTTGTCCATCTGTTTGAGGGTGAAAAGCTGTACTCAACTTCCTTTGTGTTCCCAAACACCTCTGAAAAGACTTCCAAAAGTTTGCGGTAAATTGGGTTCCCCGATCTGATATAATAGAGATTGGCACTCCATGTAATCAGACTATCTCTTTAATGTACAGTTTTGCATACTCTTCAACTATGTAAGTGGTCCTAACTGGTAGGAAATGTGCGTATTCGGTAAGCCTATCAACAATCACCCATATAGAATCAAACTTCCAGGATGTACGAGGCAAACCAATAATGAAATCCATGTCGATCATGTCCCACTTCCAGCTTGGAAGATCAATGCATTGCATATAACCTCCGGGTTTTTGGTGCTCAACTTTAACTCTTTGACAATTAGGACATTCAGCTACAAATTCTGTAATGCTCTTCTTCATGTCATTCCACCAATACATATCTTTCAAATCTTGATATATTTTGGTTGATCCTGGATGAATGGAATAACTTGAAAAATATGCCTCTATCATAATCTTCTTTCTTAGCCCGTCTACATCCGGCACACACAATCGGTTTTGGCACTGAAGTACTCCTTCTTGCGTAAGCTCAAATGCTTTGGTCGCACCACTCTGAACGTTCTCCTTAAGCTGTAATAAAATAGGATCTGCATATTGCTTCTCTTTCACTTCAGCTACTAATGAAGATTCCGCAGCATTATGTATGATAAGCTCTTTATTCGGAGTTTCAAGAAGGCGAAATCCCAAACTAGCTAACTGGTGAA
>NW_025851873.1:0-727 GCF_002878395.1 Capsicum annuum | reverse complement strand
TGGATGAATGGAATACCTTGAAAAATGTGCCTCCATCATAATCTTCTATCTTAGCCCGTCTACATCCGGCACACACAATCGGTTTTGGCACTGAAGTACTCCTTCTTGCGTAAGCTCAAATGCTTTGGTCGCACCACTCTGAACGTTCTCCTTAAGCTGTAATAAAATAGGATCTGCATATTGCTTCTCTTTCACTTCAGCTACTAATGAAGATTCCGCAGCATTATGTATGATAAGCTCTTTATTCGGAGTTTCAAGAAGGCGAAATCCCAAACTAGCTAACTGGTGAAGATCTTTAATCATACCTTGCCTTACTATAGGTGCCATTATAGCCTTACTACTTAACGCATCAGCTACCACATTTGCTTTCCCTGGATGGTACAAGATATCAACATCGTCGTCCTTTAATAGTTCAAGCCATCTCCGCTGCCTTAAATTTAGATCCTTCTGATTAAAAATATATTGCAAGATCTTATGGTCAGTATATATATCAACATGAATCCCATATAAGTAGTGGCGCCATATCTTTAAAGCAAAAATAACTGCTGCCAGCTCAAGATCGTGTGTAGGATAATTTTTCTCATGTGGCTGCAAATCTCTAGAAGCATACGCTATTACCTTACCATGCTGCATCAATACACATCCTAAACCAATTCTGGAAGCATCACAATACACTGTATACCCTTCGGTGCCTTCTGGAAGTACCAACACGGGTATAGAAATCAAC
>NW_025851872.1:2304-5471 GCF_002878395.1 Capsicum annuum | reverse complement strand
AAAAATTTATAAAAGGAAAATATTTTTTATTTTTAAATATTATTTTTCAAATTAGAATAATAAATAATATATATATATATATATCTTGAAACTAACTTTATTTAGTTATTTATTTTTCAACTAAAAATTTATTAAAAATAAAAATAAGAATCAAAATAATATATGATTAAATATATTATAATATAAATATTTAATATCGAAATATATATATATATATATTTTACACTCGGGGAGGGTCAAAAATCACGTGTCTACATTTTGCCCCTCTTTGTTTGAAATCTCAAAGTGTTTTCATACAAAGAAGTAAACAAAGATATGATTTTTGATCCTCCAATTATTCAAAAAGAATATAAAAGGAAAAAGAAAATGCAACCGAGTCCTGATTTTGGACCACCTACATATCCTGGGTTATGAGGGCATCAGGTCACTTGTTGTTCAAAGGTAATATGGTGAGATAAAAATTAAAGTCGAGTGAGATTCCGTCGAGTTTCTGGTTAACGACTTCTGCCTTTTACACTCAAATGACTAACAAAAAAGCAAAAATGAAAAATATAAGTGAAAATTACAATCTTTAGAATCTTGATTCTAATCTTCGTTGACTTGAACTTGAAAATTCACCCTATTCTTCAGGCGACTCTTGGTTTACTTTTCCTTCGCCCTGTTCATTTGGTGGGCACCTAACTTGTTACTTCTTCATCCTGTTCCTCAGGTGGGCTCCTAACTTGTTACTTCTTCACCCTGTTCTTCAAGCGAGCTCCTGATTTGTTGCTTCTTCATCCTGTTCCTCAAGCGGGCTCCTGAACTTTCCTTTTTCTTCACCCTGTTGTTTAGCCGGGCTCCTAGACTTCCTTTGTTTCTTCACCCTGTTCTTCAGGCGGGCTCCTGGACTTCCTTTATCTTCACTTTGTTCTTCAGGCGGGCTCCTAGACTTTCAATTTTTCTTCACCTTGTTCTTTAGGCGGGCTCCTAAACTTCATTTTTTGTTCACCCTATTCTTCAAGCGGGCTCCTGGACTTTCCTTTTTATTCACCCTGTTCTTTAGGCGGGCTCCTAGACTTCCTTTATTTCTTTACCCTATTCTTCAGGCGGGCTCCTGGACTTTCCTTTTTCTTCACCCTGTTCTTTAGGCGGGCTCCTAGACTTCTTTTGTTTCTTAACCCTATTATTCAGGCGGGCTCTTGGACTTTCCTTTTTCTTCACCCTATTTTTTAGGTGGGCTCCCAGACTTTCTTTGTTTCTTCACCCTATTCTTCAGGCGGACTCCTAGACTTCCCTTTTCTGATTTTTTAAAATATGTTCCTGAACTCAAAATAAAAGGTCAAATAGAAAAATAACATCCCATTCTTCAGGAGGGTCCTGGACATAAAATAAATTTTCATTCTTCAGGAAGGTCCTGAGCAGAAAGTAAAATTCAATAAACACGAACAGAATGTTTGCCCCAGTTTGTACTTAGAAAATGACTCAACTAAAAGGTAAGTCTTATAGGAATCAAGGAGAATGACTCGACTAAAAGATACGTCTTATAGGAATCAAGAGGGATGACTCGACTAAAAGGTAAGTCTTATAGGAATCAAGGGAGTGACTCAACTAAAAGGTTCGTCTTATAGGAATCAAGGGGATGACTCGACTAAAAGGTACGTCTTATAGGAATCACGAGGAGTAACTTGACTAAAAGTTTCATCTTATAGGAATCAAGGGGGATGACTCGACTAAAAGATATGTCTTATAGGAATCACGGGGAGTGACTCGACTAAAAGGTTTGTCTTCTAGGAGTGAATGTTCAAGTTAGGAAGTACTTCACCTAACAAATGAAAACTAACTTATTCAGACTAGGAAGTGCGTCTCCTAGGGGTTGAATTTTACCATAATTTGATTATCAAACCTGTGCAGCAACATTGTTTCCTACATTTGTGGAAATGAGGCATTGCAGCTCTTGATATTTATGCTCTGAAGTCCTTAAATTGAAGGTAACATATTTCCTGTTTCATCAAAGAAAACTTGTAAGTTCAAAAACATGGTGGCAAGTTTGTGGTTTTGGCTTCCGTGGCTATCACTCTTGCTCTCGTTACATTTAACCTTGCTTCCAACCATTAGCATCTGTCACCGACTTGCATCATCGTTAACCCAAACTCAGATTATCATAAGTGACTTTGAAACAAACACAGTATCTCTGCTTTGCCGTGCTCTAAAAATAAAACCTTTGAACCTTAGCATATTCATTAGTTCCCAGACTCATCTGTTTATAAAATTTTCTACATGTCTTATTTCGACTCACAATCATGTCTCTTTTATATGTTGGCTTTTTGTCTTGCTTTGTGCAATTGAAGAAGCTAGTAGTCGTTTTAAAATCTTTTCTCACTTGTTATGACACGGACTTGACTCAAAGACATGAGAAAAATGACAATAATTTTTATTTGATGACCAAGATACCAAAAATCAAAAATAAAAAAATAAAAAGAAAAGGGAAAAGCAATAGGCATTTTTTTAAACGACAGAAGAAAACTTATTTGGGTGTGGTAGCCAATTCCAGCAATCATGACATGCATTTTGAATTAATCAACTTAATCTACCCATACTAATCATTACAAATCTTGTTCACTTATTGAGTTTGAAATGGAATCAATCTTGAATATGCTTCCTCTAGATCACAATCCTTCTTCGGCTAGTGACACCTCAATGGGTTTTTGCCAACGCCTATCTCATTTTTATTTTTTTTTCAGCTCACTGTCGTCTTATGGTGCCCAAAAGGGTTTTCACCAATAAGACTCTCTCATTTTTACTCATTCATTTTTCATCATCATTTTTTTTTCATTTTTTTTTGAAAATTAATACCCATCATACGAAACATCATGCACCCATAACATGTTTAGCCTTGACATTCTCAAAGATCAATCTGAAGGTCTTTCTTCGGTTGTAACTTGGCTTTTGAAAAAGGTTAGAAAGAAAGGGAGGCATGAGGCTCAAAAATTTACATAATATTGGGAGAAACATACAACTTTTGGAATCGACTCTTTTAAAGAAAATAAACTTTGCCTCAATTTCAATTCATTCCGGGTAATTACAATTTTCTTTTGGTTGGACCGAACCCCAGAGTAGGGCTGCCTACGTATCTTGTGATAACAAGAATCAGGTCAAATGTAGTTCAGGAATCTTGTTCTTTTGCTTGA
>NW_025851872.1:0-2204 GCF_002878395.1 Capsicum annuum | reverse complement strand
ATTTTTTCTTGACACTTTTCTGACTCTATTATTTTTCTTGACACTTTTCTTTTTTTTTTTTTGAATTTTTTTCAGACTCTAATTTGATTCCAAAAGAGGGATATAAAAGAAATAAAATAAAAACTCAAAAGAGGTAACTAAGGATGACACAACATTTGGATAGCAGAATGAAATACCTTCGTCATATCAATCCTTAAAAACACAAGTACATAACATGCAATCTAGGAATGGAACATGAAGATCATGCGCATTTTTTCAATATTGATCGTGACTAAGCACATGCACGTGTGTCACTTCTTTTAAACTTGTAAACCATACAGGTCTACTTGTATTGTGCTTTCCTCACAACAGATGACTTCTTCTCTGTCTTTTTTTTTAGCTAACTTCCTTTTGCTTCTTCTGACAATAGAAACTATATATCTCTGGTTGATCTCATTCAAAAATGCTTGAGTTGAACCTTCTCATTGAAGATCAAGTCATTTTTTATTCGCAAAGTGATTGTCTCAAAATATACAAGTGAGGATGTAACTTGGTCTCCAAAACATCTCAACACTTTACTTATTTTTCTTACATTTTCTTTTCAACTCTAGGTTCTTGAACGAATGTTTCAACATTAGATTGCGTTTTAAGGTCTGACTGAAAATTCAACATGCTTATCGTATTACCAGAATCACCATATAAAGAGCTCTTTGAAGAAAAGAAAAGAAAAAATAATATATATTGAGAATTAAAAACAAAAAGGACACACATTTTGTTGACCGAAAGATAGAAGGGTTTGAACAAAAACGATAAAAAAAATCAAACAAGATAGGTCCTAAACTACAACTCTAAAATAATTCGAGTAACAAAAAAGAAAACAAAACAAACTACTGGATCTCTTCCTAGTAGGGAGAGGGGTGACTTCTCAATTGCTTAGCCTGACAACTTAGCCATTGATTTGCATTTCAACATGACTAGAGCTTTCACCACGATCAGACACATTTCCTTCAACAAATAAGTTCTGGGTCCCCATACTTGACTCAGTGTTTCCCACATATCGTGCAGTATTACGTGCTGGCGAAGAACTCGGTGGGACGGTTGAGGTGCCAACGTTTTGCACCACAATTAATTTTTCTTGAATCATTTTCTCTATTTCTCTTTTCAAAATACGACAATCTTCAGTACTGTAAAATTGCATATTATAATGATAAGCACATAGTACATTAGGATCAAAATGTTTTGAATGTGGATCGGGAATATATCCAGGGATGGGAGTAATCATGCCCCATTGCCTTAATGTCTGGAACAAACTGGTATAGGACTCCCCAATTGGCGTGAAATTATCTTTTGCCTTCCTCCTCATTGCAAACTCTGGCCTCGGATGAAACTTGAATTTAGAGGTTTCTTGGTAAATTTATGAGGGTCGAGGACGACGTTGAGGGGCCGGGACACGCTATTGTGGATAGGAAGATGGATGAGCATACGACTGTGCATTATTCAAAGGATATTGAGGAAGTGGAATGGGATTTCTTGGATTTTGGAGAAAGGAACCTTGTTGCATCTGGTTGTGTGGATCTAATATGTAAGATCGGGATTGAGGCTGACAGTATTGGTGGGTTGGACCTCTCAAACTCTGCTTTGGCCCTGGCATGACAATAAATGTGTTTTCTTTCTTCTTTCCTTTTTCAATTTCCCTTGATCGATTGCATTATCGTCCCAAATGCTTCACAAAATCCTCATGTCCATCATGTTCCTTAAATTTCGATATCTCAAAGTTTTGAAGAAGGTTGACACTTGAAGATATGCCCCCGTCTTTAATAGTGGGGAACGGAGGAGGAGGATGCTCACTGGCCCAAGCTCGATACATTTCCATCATTTGTTGCCTTAGTCTCAAATTCTCTTCCTTTAAACTCTCATCTTCATGACTCATTGTGTGATCCATGAAGTCAATTTCTATATCCTTGTTGGACACAATTAAACCTTCTTTAGATTTGGTGTGATGTGGAGGACCAGCCAAAATACCACAAACCAACCACCTTAAACTAACTGTATAAGAAATAACAAAGGCGTCAAAATGTTATTTTTTCAAAAACTCTTTTTCTTTTATGTTCTTTTTTTAAAAGATCACCGAACCCTAAAAGGTTTGCCTATATATATCACTAAGATGAGAATCACGTGTGCGTAGTTCTCAAAAATTGGAGATACGAAGAAATATACCTTTTTTT
>NW_025851871.1:0-2155 GCF_002878395.1 Capsicum annuum | reverse complement strand
TATTGGGAGAGACTTTAGAGACTTTGAATTGGGGGTTTAATTAAAAATCTATTCTGCCTCATTTCTCAACAAGGTTTAACCTTTCCGGAGTACCCGGCAACCATTACAGCTTAAACACATAGCTTAATATCTATCACTTTTTTTAGGACCAAATTTTTTAATGAAAGAGTTGTTGTTCTGGTTTGTTGGAGTTGTAAAGGGGAAAGAGCTTATTTGGAAAGGAGAATGGTAGAAAAATGAAGTCTTTAGGTTATTTGGAAAAAATAAAAACTTTTAAACTTAATTTTGCTCCAAATTAATCCTTGAAGTAAAAAATAAAAAAAGTTGTCTTTAAGGGGATTGGAACTCGCGACTTCTAAATTTATTTTTGTTCCAGATTTGTCCGTGAAGTAAAAACTTTAAAAAGCTTCCTTTAGGCGGATTCAAACCCGCAACGTGAGGCCTCACACGCGAAATCATGACCCCCTTTGCCACAGAACCAAGCCTTTTGGTTGTGTCAAAGGGGTTCAACCTTATATATATGTACATAGAAAAAAAATTTGATCGTGTATATTTAGTATAATTTTTCGATGAAAGGGGGTTCGGATGAACCCCCTGGAATACATGTACATCCTCCCCTGTTTACATTGTTTAAAAATCATTTTCAAATAACGGCTAAAAGGAAGTATGCTATTCCAATTATCCCGCCATGTATATGGGGATAACTTCTCCCATCATTATGGTATAAATGCTGGAATAAATAATCCCGATATTAACTAATTTCAGATATTTTGAAATTAATATTGATTTCTTTTAATTAATGGCGTAGACTTCTAATAAAAGACCACGTGGCAAAGCTATTTTTAAATACCCATCATTAAAAAGTAATGGTATGAGTGGGTTGATTTTATAACGGTGATGGCATGAATGAGCCGAACTTTTAACTGATGGCATAAATGAGCTATTTCTGATAGTTCAATGGCATATTTGAGCCATTTTTCTTATTTTAATTAATGACGTGGCCTTCTAATAAAAGGCTACATGACAAAGTTGTTTTTGAAAACCACCATTAAAAAGTAATGGCATGGATGAACTGGTTTTGTAACAGCGATGGCATGAATGAGCTCAACATTTAACTGATGACATAAGTGATCCATTACTGATAGTTTAGTGGCATATTTGAGCCTTTTCCCTTACCTGTATATGAGTTATTCTCGAATGTAGCAAATTGGCGTCCTGCCGGAATGCATCCTTGGAGCTGATTGTGGGAGAGATTCAAGAATTTAAGAAACCTGCGAGATGTAAGTTGTTCAGGTATCTTTCCTTCAAGATGGTTAGATGATAGGTCCAATGATTCAACTGAAGGTAAATTTTGGACTGATGGTGGAATATGACCTTGCAATTCATTATGAGATAAATTGAGAGCACGAAGTGCAATGAGATCTCCCATGATACCTGGAATGTGTCCATCAAATATGTTACTTGAAAAATTGACACAACTTCATGCTCCCGTCCCTTTGTTATGAGAGTTACGAAATCTTGGTAATAACCATCTCCTGTGTTACATGATCCCCCCAGAGACTAGAGACTGAGTCTGATTAATTCTCTTCATGGCTTCAAAATTTTGAAAAAGATTTACAGGTAACTCTGCCGTAAATGCATTGGAAGCAAGGTCTTAGTTATTTGTGGGAACAAGTGGTGAACCAACATAAACCACCATGGGAACTCATGGAGTCTGATCTCAGCCCGATCAGCTAAGCCATCCTATACTTTGTCGGGCATAGTACATGACATTACATGATTTGCTAGCAAGGATTCATAATTACCCTCCTTTGGAACTCATGAAAAAAAAGTCATCCGACTTGCAGAACGGAAGTTTCGGATGTTTGTCATTTAGACCTATGCCTTCTTGATCAGTAAACTAACTCCCTTATGCTCATAACGTTATCTTACTTATTTATGTTCAAAGTTTTAGCCTTATTAGTCTCATGTGTATAATTTGGCCATTTTTAGGCACAAAGTCATTAATTTACCACTTTAGGGATCATGCCTGAGAATTTTCATATTAGGTTCACAAATCATGAGTTCTTATCATTCTGTAACATGTTTGGGGAATCATTAGAGGTAAATATCCTCATACTTTATGTCATAGCTCACTGTCTGGCTTTAACAGCAT
>NW_025851870.1:0-2728 GCF_002878395.1 Capsicum annuum | reverse complement strand
AGAGAAGTTATGACCAACAAGGATACCGAGTTAGTTGTCACTAATCAGATACGGAGTTCAGAGAATGAGAATGTAGGAGCTGGTGAAGAGATTCGAAAATTAAGGCGGCAAATGATAGAAATGCATCGAGCTTGGGCTAATAGGTAGCCGCCTCCTCCATTTCCCGCTAACAATTTGGAATATCTTTCTAGTTTGCCTCCAGTGTCACATGCACAATTCCCTATTTTGGTCGACATGCCACAACATGCATCAGGACCTACTCTGGGGCAACAACATCCAAACACTTCCAATATTCACTTCCTTACTCCTCAATACAAAATTACTACATGCTCGGCTCGGCCTACTATTTATGTTTTTGCAGCCCCACTCCCATCTGAAGCTCCTGCTTTTAATGTCAATCCAACGGTTATGATTCCTTACTCTACAAGCGACCCTGTATTGAATATTTTTAGTGATCAGTATTATGCTCCCGAGCCCATATTTAAGTCGATTAGTCCTTACGACTGCCCTCAACTGACTGAATTTCCTCCTAACACTGAGAAGCCTGTTATGACAGAAGAACAAGAGGAAATGACCAGAAAATTGAGAAGTTTGGAACTGATTATGAGAAACTTGCAAGGACTCGGGGGGTACAAAAGTGTCTCAGATAAAGATTTGTGCATGTTTCCAGGTGTACATCTTCCTCTTGGTTTTAAAATGCCGAAGTTTGAGAAGTATGATGGACATGGCAATCCTGTATCACATTTGAGACGCTATTGCAACCAGCTAAGGGGCGTTGGAGGGAAGGAAGAATTACTTATGGCATATTTCGGTGAGAGTCTTTCAGGTCTAGCTTCGGAATGGTTTGTTGATCAAGACATTGACAAGTGGATTAGTTGGGATGACCTAGCTAATAGATTTGTGCAAAAATTTCAATACAATGTGGAGTTGATACCTAACGAAAAATCCCTAACTAGTATAAAAAAGAAGAATATTGAGAGTTTCAGGGAGTATGCGATCAGATGGTGCGAACAAGCTGCTAGAGTAAAACTGCCAATGAAAGAAAGCAAGATAGTGGAGGTATTTATTCAAGCGCAAGATGAAACATATTATCAAAATTTGTTACCTACATTAGGCAAGCCATTTATTGAGGTCCTCAAAATGGGGGATATGATAGAGGATGGAATTAAGACTGGTCGCATTGTGAGTTTTGCAACATTGAAAGCGACTACTCAAGCAATTCAAAAAGGTTTGGGAAGTGTTGGAGGAAAGAAAAATGAGGTAGATGCATATGCTATTATAGTTGGACAACAGGCACGGGCAAGAGGACTATACCATCATTACCCGCGGGCTCAAACCCAAGTTTATAGCCAAGTTCCACAGAATCCTTCTCAAAATCCATTATATTCTATTCCCCCATCTTCATATCAAGTGTATAATGCTCAACTATATGTTCAACCCCCATCTTACCCACACTGGCACGAGCCAACTCTGCTGAGTTATCCTCCAACTCCATATACATACCGAAGCCCTTCTAGGCCTGGTTTTTAATTTAAGCCAAATAATGAAATGAGATAGAAGTCGAGGGATAGCTTCACACCCATTGGAGAGTCGTATGCAAGTTTATTCCAGAGATTGGTATAGCAGGGCATGATCACTCCTCTCCTTGGGTATACTCCTGACCCACATTCAAGAAGTTTTGATCTTAATGTACGATGTACATATCTTTTCGATGTTGAGGGTCACAGTATTGAAGATTGTCGTGCTTTGAAAAGAGAAATTAAAAAGATGATTCAAGATAAATCAATCATGGTGCAGAACATTGACAGTGAGGAGAACTCTAGTCATGCTGATATGCAAACCAGTGGCTAAGATGTCAGGCTGAGCAATTGAGAAGTCACTCCTCTCCTTACCAGGAAGGGGTTTGGTAGCTTGTTTTGTTTTATTTTCTGTTCTCCGAATTATTTCAGGGTTGTAGTTCGGGATCTGTCTTGTTTTGTCCTTTTGTTGTTTATGTTCAAATTCTTCTATCTTTTGTTTCGACTAAATGAAGTGTCTCATTTTCCTTTGTGTTGTTTATTTGTTTTCTTTACATAGTACATTTTGTGTTGACTCTAGTGATATGACATGCTAGTAAAATTTTCAGCCAAATCTTAAAATCTAGTTTAAGCATAAACATTGAATCAGAGGGTTAAAGTTAGAAAAAGAGAGCATATGAGAAAATAGATAGAGTGCTGAGACATTTGGTGACAAGTTAAGGCAATTATTTTGAGAATCACAAGAACAACTTGGTCATCGATCGAAAGGCAAGTCCCAATTAGGTCAAATAGTGGATGTGTGATCCCTATATCAAGAGAAACAAGAAGATAAGCAGCTCCACGAAAGCATGAGTCATTCGATGTGAGGAATGTACAGCAAAGGCGGAGTTTGTAGAAGAAGTAGTGACGCACAGACTCAATCTGCTTAAAAAGATATCGCAAATGATCTTCATCTCTCACTTTCATATTACATGATATGTACTTGCATTTTCAAAGATTGATATGATGAAGGCATTTCATTCTGCTATCCAAACATCGTGTCATCCTTTGTTTACCCCATTTGAGCTTCAGTCCTATTTTAATTCATACCCCTCTTTTGGAATCAATATAGTCAGCAAAGCTCAAAAGAAAAGTGTCGAACAAAACAATGGATTCAAAAAAAGTTCAAAAAAAAGGAGAAGAAAAAAAAATATGTCCAAAAAGAAAAAGGT
>NW_025851869.1:1431-2008 GCF_002878395.1 Capsicum annuum | reverse complement strand
GATGATAGAATTATAAAACCTATAGAAAAAAGCATAATAACTGCCGTAAAAGGAAATCTAATATACCAAAAATTTAAATTTATAATAAGTGCAAATTATTTAGTAGCAGTAACAGATAGAAATATAGATAAATCACTTGTATTAGATTGAAAATATCAGGAATAGAATTAACCCCAGGAAGTAAAATATTTACAGCAAGATGCAAAAATCTATATGTATTAACGACAAAATATAAAATAACAGAAAAAAATAAGATTAACAAAATATAAATAGAATGCCCATTCGAACAAATTGTAAAAACAATAAATTATAATGATTATAGCTATGGAGACATAGATACAGAAGAAAATTTAGAAATTGTAAATGATAGAATAAGTACAACGAAAAGAATAGCTAATGAAAAACCAGAATCATCAAGCTCATCAAAAAGAACAAGTTATGAAACGAATTCAATAAGTAATTTAAACCAATATTACATAATAGGAAAAATAAATGAAAAAGAATATCTAATACTTTTGAATACAGGACAAGAAGAAAATTATATAGCAAAATATCTAGTAAAAAATGAAGAAATAAA
>NW_025851869.1:750-1331 GCF_002878395.1 Capsicum annuum | reverse complement strand
AGAATTCGAAGTAAAGGAAGAAATGCAAAAAGCAGATATAATATTAGGAATAAAATGGCTAGAACAAGTAAAACCATATAATATAGAACATACACAATTAACCTTAACATATAACAAGGAAAAATTATTCTTAAGAAGTGCCTTAGCATAAAATGAAAATATATGTATTAATGAAGATAGTAGTAGAAGGATATTACAGTAGGTATTATACGCCTATGATAGATACAGGAGCAGAAGCTAATTTATGTAGATATAATTGCTTACCATAAAGTAAACGGGATAAATTAAAAACACCAATAATATTTAAAGGATTTAATAATGAAGGAAGCTTGATTACTTATAAAGCTAGGAATGTAAAATACAAGTATGGGATAAGATATTAACAATAGAAGAAATTTATAATTATGAACTAACATCAAAAGATATACTTTTAGGAATGCCGTTCTTAGATAAATTATACCCACATATAATAACTAGAACAGACTGGTGGTTTACAACACCATGCAAACAGAAAGTGAGAGCAAAAAGAGTTAATAATAAAATATGAAAGAAAACTGATTGGATAAAAGGAAGTGAAAAAA
>NW_025851869.1:0-650 GCF_002878395.1 Capsicum annuum | reverse complement strand
TACACAATTAACCTTAACATATAACAAAGAAAAATTATTCTTAAGAAGAGCCTTAACATAAAATGAAAATATATGTATTAATGAAGATAGTAGTAGAAGGATATTACAGTAGATATTATATGCCTATGATAGATACATGAGCAGGAGCTAATTTATGTAGATATAATTGCTTACCAAAAAGTAAATGGGATAAATTAAAAACACCAATAATAGTTAAAGGATTTAATAATAAAGGAAGCTCAATTACTTATAAAGCTAGGAATGTAAACATACAAGTATGGGATAAGATATTAACAATAGAAGAAATTTATAATTATGAACTAACATCAAAAGATATACTTTTAGGAATGCCGTTCTTAGATAAATTATACCCACATATAATAACTAGAAGAGACTGGTGGTTTAAACACCATGTAAACAGAAAGTAAGAGCAAAAAGAGTTAATAATAAAATAAGAAAGAAAACTGATTGGATAAAAGGAAGTAAAAAAATTACACAAAAGTTAGAAAATATAAAAAATACTGAAAATACAATAGAACTAGTAGTATTTTCGATAAATAAAACAGAAATAACTATATTTTCAATAAATAAAATAGAAATAATTATGAAAAAATTAGAACAATTATATAGTGAAGATCCATTAAAAGGAT
>NW_025851868.1:2161-3519 GCF_002878395.1 Capsicum annuum | reverse complement strand
GGAATCCACGCGAATGGTGGATGGATTCTAGTGCCACACGCCATGTTTGCGCAAACAAAGAGTTGTTCTTGTCATTTGCTCCGGCTCAAGAAGAAGAAATGTTTTACATGGCCAACTCCGCTACTGCTAAGGTGGAGGGAACAGGAAAAATTTGCCTAAAGATGACTTCCGGCAAGGTCTTGACACTAAACAATGTGCTATATGTTCCGGAGTTACGTAGGAACTTAATTTCTGTTTTACTCTTAGATAAGAACCGATTCAAATGTGTAACCGTTTCTGAAAAAATTGTAGTCAGCAAAGGAGAAATGTATGTAGAAAAAGGCTATTTCACGGAGGGCCTTTATAAGATGAATGTAATGACTGTTGAAACGAATAAAAGTTCGAATTCGTCTTATTTACTTGAGTCCTATGATTTATGGCATGAACGTTTGGGCCATGTTAATTACAAAACGTTACGAAAACTGATTAACTTAGATGTTTTGCCAAACTTTGAGTGCAATAAATCAAAGTGTCAAATGTGTGTGGAATCGAAGTATGCAAAGCATTCTTATAAGTCCGTTGAAAGGAATTCCAATCCCTTAGACTTAATACACACTGACATTTGTGATATGAAGTCAACACCATCTCGTGGTGGGAAAAAGTATTCATAACTTTTATTGACGATTGCACTAGACACTGTTATGTCTACTTGCTAAATAGTAAGGATGAAGCAATAGATATGTTTAGGCAATATAAAACTGAAGTTGAAAAATAGTTAGACAAAAAGACCAAAATGATAAGAAGTGATAGGGGCGGAGAATATGAATCTCTCTTTGCGCAAATATGTGTAGAGAATGGAATCATCCATCAAACTACGGCCCCGTATTCACCTCAATCTAATGGAATTGCAGAAAGGAAAAATTGAACTTTGAAGGAAATGATGAATGCCTTACTTATAAGTTCTGGTTTATCGCTAAATTTGTGGGGGGAGGCTATCCTTACGTCCAACCGTATACTCAACAGAGTTTCTCATAGTAAGACATAATCAATTACTTACGAAAAATGGAAAGGAAGAAAACCTAACTTGAAATATTTCAAAGTGTGGGGGTGTCTAGTGAAGGTTCAAGTTCCTATACCTAAAAGGGTTAAGATAGGACCTAAAACGGTGGACTGCGTGTTCATAGGATATGCTAAAAGTAGTAAAGCATGTTGATTTTTGGTTCATAAATCCGAACATCTGGATATTAGTGAAAATACGGTAATTGAATCAGACAATGCTGAATTCTTTGAAAACATTTACCCGTATAAAATTAGACATGAATAGTCTAGTGTAGGATCTAAATGACCTCGAGATGAACCAAGTGAGAATGTACATAATA
>NW_025851868.1:0-2061 GCF_002878395.1 Capsicum annuum | reverse complement strand
ATTTCAAAGTGTGGGGGTGTCTAGTGAAGGTTCAAGTTCCTATACCTAAAAGGGTTAAGATAGGACCTAAAACGGTGGACTGCGTGTTCATAGGATATGCTAAAAGTAGTAAAGCATGTTGATTTTTGGTTCATAAATCCGAACATCTGGATATTAGTGAAAATACGGTAATTGAATCAGACAATGCTGAATTCTTTGAAAACATTTACCCGTATAAAATTAGACATGAATAGTCTAGTGGAGGATCTAAGCGACCTCGAGATGAACCAAGTGATAATGTACATAATGAAGAAAATCCAAGATGTAGTATACGTCAAAGAACGTCAACTTAGTTTGGGTCGGATTTTGTAACATTTCTCTTAGAAAATGAGCCTCAAACATTTAGGGAAGTGATGGTATCTTCGGACTCATCCTTTTGAAAAGAGGCAGTCAATGGTGAAATAGATTCAATCTTAAACAACCCTACATGGGAATTGGTTGACCTTCCTCCCGGAAATAAACCTTTAGGTTCTAAATAGATCTTCAAAAGGAAAATGAAGGCGGATGGTACTATTGACAAATACAAGGAAAGGCTTGTAGTAAAAGGCTTCAAACAAAAGGAAAGCCTTGATTACTTTGATACATGCTCGCCAGTAACAAGGATAACCTCGATTCAAATGTTAATTGCCTTGGCGGCGGTATATGATCTTCAAATCCATCAAAATGGATGTGAAAACCGCATTCCTAAATGGAGATTTGGAGGAAGAAATTATATGGAACAACCTGAGGGTTTTGTGGTTTTAGGAAGGGAAAATAAGGTGTGTAAACTTATCAAGTCATTATATGGACTAAAGCAAGCACCAAAACAGTGTCATGTGAAGTTTTACCAAACCATGTTGGCAAACGGATTCAAAATAAATGAACGTGATAAATGTATTTGTATTAAAGACACTCCAAATCACCAAGTCATTGTATGCTTATATGTGGATGATATGTTGATCATCAGTAGAGACATTTCCGACATAAATGCAATAAAACGAATGCTCGAGAGCAAGTTTGATATGAAGGACCTTGGAGTTGCAGATGTGATCTTAGGTATAAGAATCCATCAAACTCCACAAGGGTTGGCATTGTCACAGCCTCATTATATCGAAAAGGTACTTTACAGTTCAAGTATATGGAATTTGGTATTGCCAAGACTCCATTGGATGCGAGCTTTGCACTTCGAAAGAATGAAGGTGAAAGTGACTCGCAATTGGAGTACGCAAGAGTATTGGGATATTTAATGTATATAATGAATTGTACATGACCAGACATAGCATGCGCTATCAGTAAATTGAGTCGGTACACGAGTAATCCCAACAAAACTCACAGGATGGCAATGAAAAGAGTTTTGGGGTATCTTAAATACACTCAAAATTATGCTTTGCATTATAATAAATATCCTGCGGTACTTGAAGAATATAGTGATGCAAATTGGATCACCGGATCGAACGAAGTAAAATCCACAAGTGGATATGTATTTACTATCGGTGGAGGAGCAGTCTCTTGAAAATCATCCAAACAGACGTATATTGCTCGTTCTACAATGGAATATGAATTTATCGCATTAGGTAAAGCCGGTGAAGAAGCAGAATGACTCTGAAATTTCTTGGAAGATATTTCGTATTGTCCCAAGCCAATGGCACCAGTATGTATACACTGTGATAGCCAAGCGGCAATAGGTAGGGCAGGGAGCATGATGTACAACGGTAAATCTCGTCACATATGACGGAGACATAATACCGTTAGGGAACTTCTCTCTAATGGAATTATCACTATTGATTATGTAAAGTCAAAGGATAATGTGTCAGATCCACTTACAAAAGGCCTATCTAGAGAAGGAGTAGAAAGGACATCCAAGGGAATGGGTTTAAAGCCTAGGACAAATCAGCATGGCGGTAACTCTACCTAGAAGACTAGAGATCCCAAGAGCTAGGTTCAAGGAGATCAAACAAAGTTGTGTTTGACAGGTTCAACATTGTCAATTACCCAACCTATTCTCATGATGTAGACAATGTATAGTAAACAAGGATAAGACTT
>NW_025851867.1:353-7187 GCF_002878395.1 Capsicum annuum | reverse complement strand
ATGTACTAGTTTAAGTAAAACATATACTACAATATATGTATATACTACAATATATATATATATATATATATATATATATATATATAGTTATATATAGTTATATATATAGTTATATACTAATTTATAAAACATATACACATGTATACGTTAAATATACACGTCAATAGAAGATATATACACAAATATACGCACCATTCAGTATATATGTACTACTTTAAGTAAAACATATACAACAATATATGTATATACTACAATATATATATATATAGTTATATATACTAATTTATATAACATATACACATGTATATATTAAATATATATGTCTATAGAAGATATATACACAAATATACGCACCATTCAATATATATGCACTAGTTTAAGTGAAACATATACTACAATATATGTATATACTACAATATATATATATATATATATATAGTTATATACTAATTTATATAACATATACACATGTATATATTAAATATATACGTCTATAGAAGATATATACACATATATACTACAATATATATAGTTATATACTAATTTATAAAACATAAACATATGTATACATTAAATATACACCTTTATAGAAGATATATACGCAAATATACGCACCATTCAATATATATGTACTAGTTTAAATAAAACATATACTACAATATATGTATATACTACAGTATATATAGAGTTATATAAAACATATACGCATGTATACATTAAATATACACATCTATAGAGCATATATACACAAATATATAAAACATATGCTGCTTAATATAATAAATTAATAATAATACTTGGTAGTAAATTAATAATATATTAGAAGTAAGTTTTAAATTTAAACTAAAAATTCAATTTAAATCATTAAATGAAAAAAATTATAAAGTAAGGACTAAGGAGGTGTGAATGAATGTTGAATTTTATTGATTGCGATTTGCGAAATGATCCAAAATTTATAATTTACATGAGTGAAAAATCTACAAATTATGCATCATTTTTTTCAACTCATTCATGTTAATATTAACGGGAACTTGAATAGGATAGTCAAAGTCAACGGGGGTAAAATCATGCATTGGACTTGATTCTGCTGAGTTCTCCCGTGAAGAAATGATTTCTTCACGTTTGAGCTCATCACTCGGCTCCGGTTCCATTCCTTGGTTTCTTCTTTCCGCTCTGATCCAATCTCTGAGAAAAACTAGAACATTCATTGCATTGCTTCCTAATGAGTGTCGGTTGTCTCCAAGCTGTTGTCATTCCTGACTAAAGGCGCTCTCTGATGCAACGGTTGACATTGGAACATTCAAGATGTCTCTAGCTAATCTTGAAAGCACGGGATATTGTGTTTCACTCCAACGTGTTGATCCGTCGTCTGCGATCCTCTGGCGGCGATCGAAGATAATATTTCAGCTCTTCCCGTTAAGTTAAGGTGTAAGTTCTCTCATCAACCTGTTCCAACAAGGTAAATCATAAAAGGAATCCGGAAAATCACTATGTGCCAGCCTTTTAGAAGATGATGGCTCCTCGGGAGGATGAGGAGCGACAGTTGGAGTGATATTAGTAGGTACGGCTAAGTCAAATAAATCAGCATAATGATTATATAATTTTTCTATGTATCCATTCGCATCATTCATAGTCGTCCACAACAAATCAGGTTCTACTTTTTCAAATTCAGAATCATTGTTAGTATTTATTTCTAAGTTAGCATAAATAATAGTACTAAAGTGGCACATAGTATTATATTTAATGTACGAATTTAACATAGCATCAACCAAGTAAATAGGGGGAATCAGAAAAAATATTATTTAAATTTAGTAAACATGACATCAACAACTTTTTTATAGCCATCTTTATTTTTATATTCTTAAAGCAAATCAGAAATATCGGCTATATATCCCAAAATATTACAAATAGTAGGATAATACGCACCGAAAAATTCAACCGTAGCTACATAAAATTTTTCTAAAAATTTAACAAGACTATTATTACAACCCAATCAGAATTATGTAGCATGCAATTAGCAAAATCAGTAAATGAACCGCAATGTTGGTTAAAAGCTAGTGTAATAGGAACTCTATAATTATAACAAGTTTTTAAAAAATCATATGTAGAATTTCATCTAATATCAATTTCCTCAGGCATTAATATTGGTGCAAGTCCATTTTCTTGACATTTAATTTTAAATTCTCTAATTCTTTTTCTCCGATTATTTCCTTGAATAAAACCAACAGCAAGACGAATTTTTTCAATATAAAGCTCAAAAAATTCAAGACCATCTTTTACAATTAAATTATATATATGACACGCACACTTAATATGGAAAATTTCATGTAACAACGGAGATAGCATAGATTTTAATTTATAGTTGTCTTGTTGTTAGAAGCATTATCAAAAGCAATACATAAGATTTTATTTTCGATACCATAAAATCCGGCAACTTTAACAATAGAATCAACAATAAAATCTCCAGTATGTTTACGGTCTTCATCATATAAAAAAGCAAGAATACTAGTTTATATATTTGTTGACAAATATTGCATTGCACCTCACTATCTGATATACGTTCAAAAAATTGTCATGCAATACTAGTTTTTTTACGAGGTCTTGGGGCACGGGAGGATGGGAAGGGAGATTAACCGATTCAGATCTAACGTTAGCATTTCCTACTGCGGATGTCTCATCAATATTTTCATCATCTTCGTCTAAACTATCCGCATCTACTTCATTTTCTTCTTCTATACCGTAATTTTTCTGAGCTTCTACATAATCCATTTTGTGAGTACCTAAACCTATTTCTTCCTCAAAAGGTATACCAAGCGGTACCAGAGGCGAAGACACACAGGTATATCTACTACTTGAAGTACCTCTAACACTAGTAATTCGCTTTTTACTACCACTACCGCTTCCGGAACAAAAATTTTTAACACCTTTAGTAGCGAGGTTTCTTAATTTATCCATAGTATAAATTAAATTAAGCTAAAAAAAATTCAAAATACACAAATATAATAAAATTAAATATTCAACAATTAATACAATAAATAAAAATTAAACGTAAGAGATGGAACGACAATACCAAAGTTTGAAAGTATCCGAAGGTTGAGAATTTAGAAACTTCTACTCGTCCCTTGTAAATGCCAAATTAAAAATTTAAAGTGAGCACTTTAGGAAATTAAATATATTAAATATTTGAGAATTGAGAATTAAGATTTGAGAGAGAATGAGATTTTGAGAGAGTGAAGAATTGTGTGAAAAATGATTTGAAGGTGTAGGGTATTTATAAAAAAAAATTTGGGATTAAAAAATTATTTTAAAAGTAATTTTTTTTAATTAATGGGCCCAAACTAGCCGTTGGGCCAACGGCTAGTTTGACCTAAAATCCCAATTTTTTTTTTTAAAAAAACTATTCTGGGCCAGGCCGGTTAAATGGCGGGCGTGGACCGGGCTTAGTCCGAGCCGGGTTAGCCGGGCCCAAATTTTAAAAAAAACTGGCTCGAGACCCAGTTCTCTAAAGCCCTTGGGCTTACCGGGCTGGTTCGGGCCAGGTCAGCCCGACCCACTTAACACCCTTTTCTTTTATGGTTTCATTTAACATATAAAATGAAGCGTATGGAGAGATACCATTAATTACCAGAGGGAATTTATGATATTTCGAATTACATGAATCACTTGAACACGAATTCCTCCTAAGATCTGGTATTTCAGTATTAGAAGGAGTGCTTTGTGTTTATTATACTTGTTGAAATTTGTGTTCTGGATAATGAAAGAACATGATGTCAAAGGAGTCGTGGACTAAATTATTTACTCTACGAGAGATCAATCTTTATCTAGAGATACCGGTATATAGGTTTGCTCTGTGGCGGAGCCAAAATTTTCAATGAGCGGGTTCAGAAGTAAAATATACGGACTAGTCGAAGGGGATTCAACATCTACTATATATAGATAAAAATATTTTTGACCATATAAAAATAGTATAATTTTCCGAAGATGAACCCCCTTAAATGTATGTGGCTCTGCCACTGGGTTTGTTGATATTCTTTTAGGACATCAAAAGGACCATATGGAGTGTTACCTACGAGGGGCATCACCACTCAAGTAGTTTGTTACACGGAGAGCTTGATCTCTCCAAAATTAATTACTTTCTTAGTAGTATTTGCTTATGATGGGAGTATCCTCCTTATGCTTCCTGCAACAATTTATCTTATAAGTTATATTATGTAATACCCCGGGAAATTTTTCATTGAAATTTTGTTCGTAAATGTGTTGGGTTCTATCTTCTAGAATGAATTATAAATTTTTCGTGCAAAATGTCTTAGATTATGACCCACCATTGCGTAGAGTATTGAATAAGATTTCCAACGATATGTGGATCATCCAAAACGGACACCCGAGCGACGAGTTATGAACACTCCGATCGAACCGTGAATAGTGGTGAACAGTAAAACGTGCAGGAAAAAGTACTAAGGCCTGGCGTATTTTTGCTCCAACTTTAAATGATCATAAATCCTTGTAAATAATGATCTGGGTGATCTATTATATATCAACGGAAAGCTCTGCGAGTCCTTTTTTCAATAAAATTGGTTTCATCCAATTTGTCTATCAGAGCAAAAAGTTATGATCGATCTACTTCAGCCTATCAAAAGTGAATTTTTGGGTCAACTTCAAATGATCATAACTCCTCGAACACAATGATCTGGGTGAGATACTATATATCAATGGAAATATATGAGAGTCCTCTTTCTAATGAAATTGGTTTCATCCAATTTGAATATCGGAGTAAAACATTATGGTTGATCTACTTCAGACTATCAAAACAGTCCACCAAAGGACAGATTCGAGAATTTTTTTGATTTTTAGGGGCGTTTTGGTCATTCCCCCTCACCCTAAATCCATCCAAACCCTATATTAAAGCCTATTAGAAGCATTATATGTTATATTTCATCAAATTCCCTCAAAAAGAAAACCCTAAGCTCCTACATCCAACTTCAAGAACCTCCAAACTTCACCATTAATTCTACAAATTTATTCAAGATTCCAAGTTCCTAGTTCAAGAACTCCAAGAACCATCATTCAAAGGCACGATTAACATCTCAAAAATGGGTATCGATCTAAAGTTCATCATTCAAGATATGTGGGTTTTTCAACAAGAACTCTCTTTTGTTCTTGTGCCCAAAAGTAATTTTCTTTACAAAGGCATGATTTTTATTTGATTTTTTTGAATTTGAAGTATGAACCCATATCTTATGATGATTATTATGAAATCTTGATGTTTATGATTTTGAAAGATGAATTTACATGTGTGGTGATATAAAGCATGAATCTTGAATGATATTTATCATGATTTTGATATTTGGGTCGTGAATCCCCATTGGAAATTTGTATTTTTTTTGAGAAACTGTGTGTTATAAGCACGTTGATGTTGAATATTTGAGATATTTTGAATGATTTGACCTTTTGGTCTTAATGGAGTTGTTCTGAACTCGAGTGTGAAAGAAATCCACAACGTGGTTGATTTTGATAGATGGGAAGCATGATGGCTCCCGATGTATATTTATATATTACTGAAATTGTTTTATTGTGGATTGTCTTTGAAATGATCTGAGCTAAGTCCGGGAGAAATCTTTAGCACCGGGTGGGAGGTATAAAGCGACCTTACTACCCTAGAACTACGTGCCCTTGTAGGAGTGAGCCTGAGGCTGATTTATATAGTGATCACTAGTTTGTGTGGATTTGATATCGATAGTCCTACTCCGATGGCAAGGATAGGATGGCTCTCCCCAAAGTGGGTTATACGTTGGACTCCATGTAGCTCACATGGTTTATGTCGGTTATAGGATCTCCCAATGTGTGTGTGTTTCCTTGTGTCTATGGTGAATGGTGAAGTGATTTGAAAGTGGAATTGTGAAAGTTATTCTTTCAAAAGATTTAAATGATATTTACATTATGAGAATTGATATTCTTGATGAACTGAAAGTGATTGACAAATTATATGATGACTCACATGTGTTATTGTACTTATTTAATCCTCTCATGATTATGATGATTTTCTTTGGGCTATGTGAGTCTTTCATACATCCTGCATATTTCTTATAAATATTTATGATGATGATGTTTATTGTAATACCCCAGGAAATTTTTCGTTAAAATTTTGTGCATAAACGTGTTGAGTTCTATCTTCTAGAATGAATTATAAATTTTTCGTGCGTAATGTTTTAGATTATGACCCACCATAGCGTGGGGTATCGAATAAGCTTTCCAATGATAAGTGGATCATCCAAAACGGATGCCGAGCGACGAGTTATGAACATTCCGATCGAACCGTGAATTGTAGTGAACAGTAAAACGTGCAGGAAAAAGTACTAAGGCCTGACGTATTTTTGCTCCAACTTTAAATGATCATAACTCCTTGTACATAATGATCTGGGTGATCTACTATATATCAACGGAAAGCTCTACGAGTCCTCTTTCCAATGAAATTGGTTTCATCTAATTTTCCTATCGAAGCAAAAGTTATGGTCGATCTACTTCAGACTATATTAAAAGCGAATTTTTGGGTCAACTTCAAATGATCATAACTCCTCGTACACAATGATCTGGGAGGGATAATATATATTAGCGGAAAGATATGAGATTCCTCTTTCTAATGAAATTGTTTCATCCAATTTATATATCAGAGTAAAACGTTATGGTTGATCTACTTCAGACTATCAAAACAGTCCACCAAAGGACAGATTCGAGAATTATTTGATTTTTAGGGGCGTTTTGGTCATTCCCCCTCACCCAAAATCCGTCTAAACCCTATATTAAAGCCTATTAGAAGCATTATATGTTATATTTCAT
>NW_025851867.1:0-253 GCF_002878395.1 Capsicum annuum | reverse complement strand
ATTCAAGATTCCAAGTTCCTAGTTCAAGAACTCCAAGAACCATCATTCAAAGGCACGATTAACATCTCAAAAGTGAGTGTCGATCTAAAGTTCATCATTCAAGGTATGTGGTACTTTTCAACAAGAACTCTCTTTCGTTCTTGTGCCCAAAGGTAATTTTCTTTACAAAGACATAATTTTTATTTGATTTTTTACGAATTTGAAGGATAAACCCATATCTTATGATGATTATTATGAAATCTTGATGTTTATG
>NW_025851866.1:0-1458 GCF_002878395.1 Capsicum annuum | reverse complement strand
GACCCACACTGAATCATGTTGATGACGAGTTCTAGGCAAACCCGTCATGAAGTCCATGTTAACTTGTTCCCACTTCTAAGTAGGAATGGTGAACTCTTGCATGGAACCACTAGGTTTTTGATGCTCTATCTTAACCTGCTGACATGTAGAGTACTTAGCCATAAACTCTGCAACATATCTCTTCATCCCACTCCACCAATAGATCTCCCGCATGTCGCGGTACATCTTAGTGGCCCCTGGATGAATAAAGTATCGCGCACCATGTGCTTCTGAAAGTATTCATTGCCTCAATTCATCTACACCTGGAATACATAGACGACCCTGACAACAAAGAACACCATCTCCCTCTTGGGAGAAAACCTTGACTTTCTGATTCTAAACTGACTCTTTGAGCTTGACAAGGCTAGGATCCCTATCTTGTTTCTCTTTCACCTCAGAAACTAGAGATGGCTCTGAACTACTATGAACACATACACCACCCTCTGAAGAATCGACTAAGCGAACGCCTAGTCTGGCCTAGTCTGGGCCAGTTTCTTACTACCTCGGTTTTCTGAGGATCTACTCTAATTCCATCACCAAAAATAATATGGCCAAGGAATGCTACTGATCTTAGTAAAAATTCACACTTGCTGAACTTAGAGAATAATTGGTGATACCTAAGAGTCTGAAGAACAATCCTGAGATGGTCTGCATGATCACGCTTTGTGCGAGAATAGACCAGAATATCATCTATAAAGACTATGAAAAATATGTCCAAGTATTGGTTAAACACACGGTTCATCAAATCCATAAAAACTGCTGGGGCATTGCTAAGACCAAATGACATGACTAAAAATTTGAAGTGACCATACCTAGTACGGAAAGCTATCTTTGGAATGTCACATTCTCTAACTCTGAGCTGATGATAGCCTGATCTGAGGTCTATCTTGGAGAAGTAACTGGCACCCTAAAGTTGGTTGAATATATCTTCAATCCTGGGAAGAGGAGATCTGTTCTTGACCGTGACCTTGTTGAGTTGACGATAATCAATACACATCCTGAGAGAACTGTCTTTCTTGCACATGAATAATACTGGCGCACCCCATAGGGAAATGCTAGGTCTGATAAATCCCTTATCTAAAAGATCCTTCAACTGATCTTTCAGTTCCTTGAGTTCTGCTAGTGCCATTCTGTATGGCGGAATAGAAATAGGTTGAGTATCCAAAAGAAGGTCTATGCCAAAGTCTATTTCCCTTTCGGGAGGAATTCCTGGAAGACCTTTGGGAAAGATATCTGAGTATTCATTAACAACAGGGACTATTTCAAGGCTGGGATATTCAGAACTAGAATCTTTAACATGCACGAGATGATACACACACTACTTAGAAATCAATTTTATTGCCCGAAGGTAGGAAACAAGTTGACCCCTGAACGCTGAAATGCTACCCTTCCACTCTAGGGCGGGCTCATTCGGGAACT